>NC_060950.1:55094438-55110864 GCF_022045245.1 Lucilia cuprina | reverse complement strand
CTATGTGTTGAAAAAGTATGCTTCAAAAATTTTCATACTTGAAAAAATTGCATACTCATGACGCCACTGTACCCGTCCGAGTACAGCCCCAAAAACACATTTCCAAAAATTTTTTTTTTTACTTTTTTGTTTTTTTCTGTAATCTTTAACTCTATTTAACTACAAATAAATAAATGAATTTCAATTTTTTTATTTTTAATTGCCTTGGCGTTTAATGGGTTAAATATTCAACTGTGTAATAAAGTTAAAAATAATATGGATCGTTTATCTTTTGTTTTTGTGTGCGAAAATAACCTCTGGTACGATGAGGTACTAGAAATGCAGCTAGCGTCTGCATCCAATTTTTGGATGAAAAAAAGTTCTTTTCTGTCATAGAAGAGCTTTTAGCTCCTCTTCTGATAAGGAGCAGGTAGACTTTCATGAGGATGGAAAAAAGTTTACCTTTGGCATTTTCGTGATAAAAATAGAGATGAATTTTTTTTTTAATAAAAAGCGGTTGTAGGTATAGAATATTTAATATAAATATTAAACTGTTGAATTATGTTTAAATAATAATACGGATCGTTTATCTTGTGTTTTTGTGTGCGAAAATAATCTCTGGTACGACGATGTTTTAGAAATGCAGCTAGCGCCTGCATCCAATTTTTGGATGCAGATGGGAGAAGAAAAAAAGGTTTTTCCCTGTCATAGAGGAGCTATTAGCTTCTCTTCTGATCGAAACAGCATCGAGAGGAGGAATGAAACATCAGCCGTGTAGAGATCACATGGACTAATTCTAGGGGGCAGGTAGACTTTCATGAGGATGGAGAAAAGTTTATATTTGGCGAGCTACAGTTGTCTGAAAATGGAGTGGTGTTTGTGGGGGGGGGAGGTTCTCCACAAGTACTACTTTTTATATAGAGATAGTGGCATAAATAAAAAGTAAATAAGAAAAATATTAAAAAATAAAATAATCAAAAATAGAAGCAATCTTGACATTTACTAGTCAATAGTAGAAGAAAACCTGCCTTTCACTTATAAAAAACAGATAACTTGACTTTCACTAGATATGCTACCTTCCACTAATCAATAATAGAACTGAAATCTTTCATCCCTAACCGATTTTGGAAGAGCCTTTCACTAATCTAGTAGATAAGATCCTGTCTTTTACTTATCAGTAGTAGAAGAGATATTTTATTTAACTGATCAATAGTAGAAGTGATCCTGCCTTTCACTGATCAAGAGTTGAAGAGATCTTAACTTTAACTAATCAATAGTAGAAGAGATCCTTTCGTACCGATGCTGCAAAGATTTGAGCGTTTAGCCATTATATAATAATATATTGATAATGATTTGGAGATGGAGTGGCAGTAAAGAGGTATTTCATCGACAACATTTGTAGAAAATTTAGTAACTAATGTCAAATATCATCTTTAACTAAAAAGGAAATTTTAGATTTTAAACACAATAATATATATATCATATATCCACAAGGAAAAATTCAAAAAGGAATAATACGTTTAAATTATAGATCACGCCATGTTGCTGTAGTGTGAGTAACTTTGATACAGTTTACTGGTCGTTTAATATTAAATTACTGCCTGAGCTTCAAGTTACAAAATCCCTGAAATAACAAAAACACTACAAATATTAATAAAATAAAAAGAAAGACTTGTCCTTAGATGAGTCTCTAATGCTTATTAAAGGAAGATTATCATTTAAGCAATACATTAAAGGGAAACGTGCTAAGTACGGCATAAAGTTTTATGAACTCACCTCAAATGATGGCTACATTTTAAATGCTGAAATTTATGCAGAAAAAGTTACAGAAGATACGACAGAATCGAAAACAAAAACTGTAGTCCTGAAACTTATGGATTCATTTCTTAGCCGTGGCCATCATTTATTAATGGTATAACCACTAAAAAGGGAGACATGATTTGGAGAAGAACTTGAAATGTTTACGTTACAAAATGGAAGGATAAACGCAATGTTTTATCCATAACTACGGCACATCACCCATGTCTTGCTTATATAGAAAAAAAATGGAGGAATTGATCGATCTGAGCAACTATTATCATATTATTCTAGTCCAAGAAAAACTATTAGATGGTATAAAAAGGTCATGTTTCATATCCGGAATTCGATTTTTATTTATAAAATTTTCATCCTAAAACCAAGTTTTTAGACTTCAGAGATGACTCGATAACAAGTTTAATTGATATACTTGCCCATTTAGCTGGTGCAAGGATCTGGTGAGTTACATATCATCCAAAGGATGTCATCTAAAACCACAATCTAACGTTAACAACTTTGACAGGAACCATAAACCGTTTTTTGGTTGAAGTAAGTTTGACTTATATTGAAGAACATGATTAAATTCATCGTGTTCTTTGCGGCAGATAAATATCAATGATTTTCCTTAAGGGAAATTAAAAAATTCTGAGGCAAGCATCACTAGCTCCACAGAGTTTTGAAATCTTAGTATTTTAGACACCTGGACTTTTCGTCACACAAAATTAGGTTGCAAGGAGAGTTTATCAAACCTTAAAACTTCTAGTCATATCATTCCACGTGGAACTTTCAAAATATCAGTCCGTGTGTCAAAGAGGCTTTCTGAAACCTCCTGTGTTTTAAGCACACGTGGTTCCATTTAACCTTAAGATATGTATCATATCATCACTACCTAACGTTATAGCTGTTTATAATAAATGTATTGGGACAAGTCGATAAGATGGACTTTTTGCTATTTTTGTACCGAATTTCTATTTGGACAAGTGAACACTCACGAGTTTTCTACCATTTACTAGACTCGAGCAGTATGCAACTCTTGATTAGAATATCGCAATGATTGCGTTGGTAATTACATAATAAAAACTAATCAAATGGATTAATTAACATTCCGGAATAATGTATGAATTATAGATTGCTGGCATTGTCAGCAGCTCAAAGTCTCTCTCGAAATCAAAGGAAGACCCAAGCAACCTGAGGACTTAGATGTCAGAACTAATAACGTTCAAACATATAAAAACAATCAAACAAGTTGCTGCCGTCATAAACAATCTAGTAAGTTTATAGAAAGCCCAGAGAGTTCTTCGTAGAATTGTCCTTATATCAGCCATAAGGCAGAAAAAATTAGAAATTGTTAATGACTGGAAAACGGTATATGGTCCGATGAACCGAAGATTTTTCGCCTAGGATTATTTGAACATTTTACAATCCAATATTCCAGACTTTGTAGAAGAGTGTGCATATTCAGAGTTATATTCCAACAGGTAGAAGAGTGTGCATATTCAGAGTTATATTCCAACAGGATGGAGATCCGAAGTAGGCGGCAAAAAAGATTTTGTTTTCAGTGCAAAAAAAACGATTAATGGCCAGCTCAAAGCTCATACCTCAATTTATTGATTAGTATCTCGTTGGCATGGATAATGTGTTATATGTTCACGTGTAATAGAATATATGAGTTATGAACTAAATTTTACCTCACCTATAGCTTGCTGGAAGATCTTCTAACATTTCTCTTATACTATCATGTCACAAGGTAAAAAAGGAAAATATATGTCCATAGCGTTTTTGGGAAAATCAGGCCAACAAGTTGTAGATATCTCAGATGAAAAATTAGGTGGTGGTGATGAGAACATAATAATTGATAACTTGCCGTGGTATGTGCCAGTTAACGTTGAGGTATTTATACGCAACAATACGTAATTTTAAGTGATGATAACGACAGTAGCGACGATGAAACTTTGGCCGAAAGCATAAGTGCTTAGCAACATACTCTTCAACACCTCGGATATCGGCTGATACGCCCGCTAGAAAAGAAGTTGTATGGAAGTTGTTTAGAAATCTCAACCCAGTACAAGTACTCGAGACGAAAATAAAGCACTTAGAAGTAAATATATTTATAAGAATCATCATCCATGTTAACACAGCTGGCAACACTTCCGCCTAAAAAATAATTGATTGTCAGCTCTTTTTATATTTTTACTTTTACACGCGCATCCGATCCGATTACAAAATTGTCTTCTTGCAATAATTCTGTGAGAAACTAATTTACACAGTCAGCGTCTGCATACTTGCACATGTAGGTGCAACGTGATCGATTCATGAGAATGAGCCAACAAAGCTGGCCTGAAATGTGCAGTCTTGGTTGCGGTGCGAATCTAATCGAACGTCGAGCTGAATTTTAACTCTTGAATTAATAATTAATATTTTGTCAATTTTAAAGTTAATAAAAGTAATAAGTTTTTAATATCAAAAAATCCTGCGAATGTTTGGATTGAATAAAATAAAAAATTGTGTAAATCAAATTGTGAGTGTCTGAATTTTTATTTATTTAAAAAAAGGAGCCGTGGTTCGCTCCCAAAATTATTTTTTTTTTAATTCATTCCGTTTAAAATCCTTTAACTTCCATAAGAGGCTCTAAATACATAACATTACCAAGTTGGCTAAAGAAAAATGAAACAACCATAAACTATCTAAAATGATGATGATTATCTCTTTAAATGTTGTATAATTTCTTATTTTTTATATAGTAAACCGAATGGGTTTTTAATTCTCATGGTGCTGAAATTGCATTCACTGAGTCAGCCACATTGAGTCCACATTATACATTTTGTAAATTATGGTGTGGGATCTACATTATTGTTATGATTTCTTATTCAATTGTGAATGTTTGCTTACAGCTGTTTAATATAACAGATTTTGAGTCAACACAAGATCCGTTTAAAGAGTTTGAGATGCTAACTTCTTGTTAAGCTTTTGGAAACACTTAAACTAGGAAAAGCTTTTCAAAATAATATAAAAAGTTAATAGAAATAAAGAGCATAAAAAGTTCTATAAGAAAAATTTAACAATTGTTAATAAATCTCATTAATTAAAAGAAAATTTCTGGAGAAAATTAGTTATTAAGAAAAAACGTGCTGATGACAGCGCAGTCGTAAAGAAAAAAATATGTATCCATCGTTCTATTAGTCTCGTTAATTCGCTCTTCTCATGCTGAAAAGAGAGCATAAGTTATAATTAAGAGTAAATAAATATAATGGAAAGTAAAAGATCTAACTAATAGCTCCTAAGGAAGTAAATTAAAAACTTTTCCGATCTAAAATTGGAAAATCCTAATGGATTTCATTACATCTTAGTAAAAGGTATATCGAGGTAAAAATAAAAATGCATATTAGCGTAATCGTGTTAGATTACACTGAGAAAACAGACAAAATCATTGGTCCATTTCCAATCGAAAATTTATTCAAAAAATATGTTGTTATGAAAAAATATGCTAATGGCAGCGCAGTCGTAAAGAAAAAATATGTATCTATCGTTCTATTAGTTTCGTAAGCTCCAAACGGAGTACGGATTTCAGTTCAAAAGATTGAATTGAAAAAAAAAATGTATTAAAATTTGTATAAGACAAAAGTATCAGTGTTGGCAATGCCAAGAAGTAATACCGGCGTTAAAATTTGTAAAAGCTCTGTAGTTTAAACAGCTGTCAAACTGCATTGCTAATTAATATTCATTTTAAGCTTGAGATATATAACGTAAAAATTAACTTAATTAAAGACTAAATTCATACATACATATCATCACTTTGTTTTAACTTAGCAATTTTCCATTCATAGGTTAAGCCATGTCTGTGAATAGTGATAAGACTGATCATAGTGTATATGATCAGTGCCCATATACATATTCTCAAGAAACGATTTTTGAAGATGAAGAATATAACAATGAGGGAACCTTTAGTCTTAATCAATCATTTAATGAGTGGATCAGATATGAAAACTAGTCATCTTTCGAATCAAGATCCTGCAAAAGATCTTGAATTGATTCCCAATACTCAAATGATAGAGAAGTTACGGAATCTCCAAACAAGAAGAAAAACTATGCTGGAAACACCAGAAAATGGAAAACATTTATTTAAAATCTATAGATTTATAGATCCTTGTGTATTTTTTTTAATTATATTTTATTATACATTGCGCCGGACGAATTTGTTTAAGGTAAGTAGAAAGAAAAAGCATTAAATATTCATGTTAATTTAAATGTAACTATTTACATTCCTAATTTAAAGTCTAAAAACCAATTTACTTAACTTTTTTATTTGCAGGACTATTTTTTGAAAACATTTAATGGAAAAGAAGCAACATTTACGTAGAGGGACAACATTTAGACTAAATTAACATTACGGGTAAGTTAATTAGAGTGCATACTATCAATCCATCTTAACCTTTAGTATTTTATTACATAGGAATACTTATCAGGCTTTATTTTTGAAGGGATGCCATAAAAGCTATTAATTGTCACTATTATTGAATCATGGTAAACAGATTTTTACTTCTGGCTGCTGAGGAATTGGCATATAGTTCTATAGAAAAACTGAATGATATGTTTCCAGCTTGCCTAGTATTTTTACGAGGACGCTTTGGATAAAAATATTATTGTTAATAGTGGATGTTACAGATAATCGAATAAAAATTTCATTTCAATAAATATTTTACTCATATTTAATGAAGAATAGATATAGAAAAAATATCTATTCTTCAACGATCGTATTTTATTGAAGTTAAATTGTATAATTTATATTTGTAGCGGTAAGTTCCTGGGAAATATTAAATTGACAAGCGTCGAGATATGTAATAAGGCCAGACTGGTTGTAAAAGGCTGTAGTCACCAGAAAGGTGTCGACTACGAGGAGACGTTTGCACCTGTAGTGCGATACACATTATTACGTTTTTTTTTCATTGGCGGCGAAACATAAGCTAATAATTCATCAGCTAGATGCAGTAACAGCGTTTCTTAATGGAGACCTAGAAGAGCAAATTTGTATGGTTCAGCCGTAAGGCTTAAAGCAGTCTTGTCGAGTGCGGAATAAGAAGCTTACTAAACCTTGGTTTACAACGTAGCGATGTCGATCAATGTGTTTATTATCACATCGAAGGTTCAATCATCTTCAATCATACGTTGCGATTTATGTCTACAACGTCTTGGTGTTTTGTAACGACATTAACTTGATCAATCGACTAAAACACAATTTGGCCACAAACTTCAAGATAAAGGATCTTGGTGAAGCTTTTTCTGTTTTGGGTGTAAGAATTTCCTGTGATTATGAAGAGGGCACAATTAGAATTGATCAGACAAAATACAGTGAGGAAGTATTAAAACGTTTCTCAATGAGTGAATGTAAGGCGGTATCTACACCTATGGATGTTGGTCAAAAGTTGTCATCGGAAATGTGTCCCTACAATAAAATTGAGAAAAGAGAAATGGAAAATGTGCCGTATATGCAGGCTGTCGGTAGTTTTTTATTCGCAGCGCAAATCCCTAGCCCCGACATCAGTTATGCAGTGAATTTGTTAAGCCGTTTTAGTACGAAACTCTTTGGGCTGCAGTTAAAAGAGTTATGAGGTATCTAAAAGGTACTACATATCAGTGTGGTCAAGGTAATCTAGTTAATTTGTGTGATGCAGACTTGTATGGTAACGTGGATGACAGACGGTACACCACAAGATATTTGTTTATATTACATGGTGGAGCAATATCTTGGTCTGCAAGACGGCAACGTACAGTCGCACTCTCATCAACACAGGCAAAGTATATGTCAATGGTCTCAGCCTTTCAGGAGTGTATTTGGTTGCAACGTTTACAACGAGAATTGACTCAAGAACAGCTAGGGCAGATGATAATTAATTGCGAAAACAAAAGTGCAAAAAATATAGCTTAGAATAACTCATTCTCAAACAGGACTAAACATGTTGACCTGAAGGCGAAATTTATTAGAGAAAAGCTTGATAAAAAGGATGTTGTTTTGAATTATGTGGATACTTTCAGACACCATAACGTTTTGTATAAATAAGATACCTTTTCGCTTTTATAAGGTATCAAATATAGCTTTTAGGATATGATATATAAAATACCTGATGATTCGGATTTAAAATGTATACTTTAGGTTTCAAAGTTTTTCAAAATTTTGTTGGCCAATGTAATTTTAGAGCCAAAAAGACATTAAAATTTGTAAAGTTCTTAATCATATTAAAAAAATACGATTTTGCATACTTATAGGTATTGATAAAACACGTTAGTTTTGCGCGCTAGAAATAATAGAAAAATAGACTTGAGCTATAATAACAATAATAATAAAAACTAAGTAATAATGTTCAAAGGTACGTAGAGGTAAAAATCTTAAAAATTTACAAATATTCATTGTTAAAAATAGACTATCAAAAAATTGGCAACTTAATAATATACAATAGTTATAATTATAAATATTTAAAATTTAGCTTACATACATATTTAACAGGCGATATTCATCATTCCAGCTGTCCAAATATGTGACATTCATAAATACCATGATTTAAAGGTAACATGATATTTTAGTTGACTAATCATAAGATTTAATTTCGGTTGTTTTATTTAGTTTTTCTTCTTGTTGTTGTTTTCATGTCCATTTCCAGCCGCTTAAACAGCAACCAGCCTTTCTTAAGGGGCTGTGGGCAATTGTCAGTGCCATTTTGATTTTTGAGCATTTATTTCAGCACGTAGATTTTGAGTAAAAATTATAAATAATATCTGTTTGTTGTTGGGAAAGTAGAAAAAAACGATTTAGTTGAGTTTTGTTTAAAAGAAAATTTAACAAAAAAAATAATTAAACAATAAATAAAAAATAATAATAATAAAACAAAAACAAACCTGAAAGAAAATTGTTATAATAGCACTTGTGGATATTATAATAAGATTTCTTTCCATCCATTCTTCACCCGCTTGAACACAGCCTTTTTCGTAAATTATTTTCGAAATTTCAAAACTCTTTAAATAAAAAATAATAAAATTAAAATATAAAAAACAACTAAAAAATAATAAAAAATTACAAAAAAAATTAAGTAGAAGCGTTTAAATAAGTTCTACAATTAATCCTTGTTTAGCTTGACCAATAGAATGGCTCTCGAACTAATTCATTCAATGAATATTCTTCAAATTTTTCACACTCGGAACAAATTTCTAAGTAACAGTTTTGGAACAAGTTTTGTTTCTTTAATTTTTGTTCGAAATTTTAAAAAATTGACAGAATCTAATGAAGCCGACTTTATTATCAAGTCGAAACCTTTAAAAGTTCTAGGTCAGCGAAAGACAGAGCGTAAAAATAGTTCTCTGACTGGGGTTTTTTTTTTACATGTGTGAGCATACGTTCCAGTGAAAGAAAGAGTACAAAGCAGCTTATTTGAAAGCTTATTGCGTTTCACAGTTCTAGATACAAACTAGTTATAATAAGTCTGGAATATCTTAAACATTTTCTATAACTCTCGATTCACAGCAGATATTTGGAAAGTCGTTCGGATTATACCCATTCTAAACCAGAAAAGCATGCAACTTAAGGAGAGTTATACCCACCATCTCCTCATTGTATACTGTTTCAAACTTGTTGTTATATGCTGTCGACTGTACTTTAATATAATCATCGACTATATATGTATATAAGTCCCAAAATATCGCCATATTTGGTTACCATTTTAAACATCTTTCAGGACCTTAAATTAGGGTTATCTCAGCTTCAAATTCCTCCCAAGTCGTCTTTACTTGGGAGGAATTTGAAGCTCAATCGATAATAGTCGAAGCCTTTAACAGTCTCCTTAACTTCTCAGGACGACCACAACATATGAAGCAATACTTTCAGAAAAGGAGCAAGGTTTAAAGCTCTAGCTGTTACCTCATAGATCAGGGATAAGAAGGCGTTTGTATCGACGTTCAAAGTAATTGATGGCAACTAGATGTGTCAAAATAAAGAATGTTGAACATCTGCATGAGGAGAACTGTCGATCAAACAATAAAATGTCTTGTTGACTGGACAGTTGACATACCAAATCAAATTATCGCATTCGTGATCGATGATCATTTATGAGAAGTACAGTTTTCGTTCAATATTGAATGAAATATCTTATACATATTAACTTAATACCGATACCGAAGGTCACAATTTCAGATTGAAACAATTTCAAAATTAACAATATTTTCTTAAACAAACTTGCGGATGTGGTTGCGTTTTCTACACTGGATATATGTTTATACTTTTTGGTTTTTTGGTTAAAAGATAAAATCTAAATTATAAGGTGTGCAGCTGCGGTTACGGATTTGTAGCCATTTTATTATTATTTGTTTTTCTATTTTATAGTTTAGAAGAGAATGCAATTCTTCTTTAGTAAAAATATGATTTTGGTTCATAGGAACTCAAAATCTAAAAGAGAAAAAAATTCGCAAACAAATTAAAATAAATTTTAATTTGTTGCCGATTTCGACTACGATTTAAGCTGTCAAAACTCAATTAAAAATCCGTCTCCGCAGCCGCTACATTGTATTTCTACTATTGGGCCGCTAAATTAAGAAATAATATAACTAAATAAATTTCAAAACTAATTAAACCAAAATTAAATACAAATTAAAAAAATCAGAAATTTTATAGATTATAAAGAAGTTAATATTATTAACCTGCCAAAATATTGTTAGCATTATATAGATCCATACAGAAACAATGTGAGTCTCCAAATATTCTTCGCCAGCTCGCAAGCAACCACGTTCATAAATGTGTCTATCTACCGGCTTTATTTTATAAAACAGAGTTAGCATGTTTGGACAGGAAATAAAATTTAAAAGATTTCAATAAAAGGTTAATAAAGTCTTAAACTCACATTTCAATTTGCTAATTACAAAATTTTACACTATACAATTTTATATATTATAGCAATATTTCTTTGTTAATTTATATACCTACTAAACTTTTATGTTTGTAATTCGGCTTTAGTAATAGAGTCTTAAAACAACACTTTTCCATTTGTCATTTTAAAAACCCTTTTCTAAATCACTGAAGTATTTTCTTTAAATACTTTTAATTTAACTTTAAAAAGAAAAGTAATGATTTTTGTTAAAATTATTTTATTAAGCATTTAACACACAAATTTTTGTCCGCTCCTTCAACAGATTCGATATACTTGCAACAGCACACTAAATATCCGTTTATTTCAATTTAAACATTGAAATATAATCTCACAAATACTGTTCACTTAACACATACATATGTACGTTAATAAAAAAAAGGGAAAAATGTATACAAATTTGTATATAGCAGATTAAGGTTACCAGATGCTTTTCATCTCTTTACAAACAGAGTCTTTAAAAAATCCAAAAATTTACTTTTTTTTCAAAGCAAGAATTCAATATCAATCCAATATTAACTACACTAGACTGTAGACTTGACTATAGACTAGACTATAGACTAGACTATAGACTAGACTATAGACTAGACTATAGACTAGACTATGGACTAGACTATAGACTAGACTATGGACTAGACAATAGACTACACTATAGACTAGACAATAGACTACACTATAGACTAGACAATAGACTAGCCAATAGACTACACTATAAACTACACTATAAACTAGATTATAAACTGGACTATAGACTAGAGTATAGACTAGAGTATAGACTAGAGTATAGACAGAGTATAGACTATAGACTAGACTATAGACTAGACTAGAGGCTAGACTATAGACTACACTATAGACTAGACTAGAGACTAGACTATAGACTAGACTATAGACTAGACTATAGACTAGACTATAGACTAGACTATAGACTAGACTATATACTAGACTATATACTAGACTATAGTCTAGACTATAGACTAGACTATAGACTAGACTATAGACTAGACTATAGACTAGACTATAGACTAGACTATAGACTAGACTATAGACTAGACTATAGACTAGACTATAGACTAGACTATAGACTAGACTATAGACTAGACTATAGACTAGACTATAGACTAGACTATAGACTAGACTATAGACTAGACTATAGACTAGACTATAGACTAGACTATAGACTTGACTATAGACTATACTTTAGACTAGACTATAGACTAGACTATAGACTAGACTATAGACTAGACTATAGACTAGACTATAGACTAGACTAAAGACTAGACTATAGACTAGACTATAGACTAGACTATTGGCTAGACTATAGGCTAGACTATAGACTAGACTATTGACTAGACTATAGACTAAACTATAGACTAGACTATAGACTAGACTATAGACTAGACTATAGACTAAACTATAGACTATAGACTATAGACTAGACTATAGACTAGACTATAGACTAGACTATAGACTAGACTATAGACTAGACTATAGACTAGACTATAGACTAGACTATAGACTAGACTATAGACTAGACTATAGACTAGACTATAGACTAGACTATAGACTAGACTATAGACTAGACTATAGACTAGACTATAGACTAGACTATAGACTTGACTATAGACTAGACTATAGACTAGACTATAGACTAGACTATAGACTTGACTATAGACTAGACTATAGACTAGACTATAGACTAGACTATAGACTAGACTAGACTATAGACTAGACTATAGACTAGACTATAGACTAGACTATAGACTAGACTATAGACTAGACTATAGACTAGACTATAGACTAGACTATAGACTAGACTATAGACTAGACTATAGACTAGACTATAGACTAGACTATAGACTAGACTATAGACTAGACTATAGACCAGACTATAGACTAGACTATAGACTAGTCTATAGACTAGACTATAGACTAGACTATAGACTAGACTATAGACTAGACTATAGACTAGACTATAGACTAGACTATAGACTAGACTATAGAATAGACTATAGACTAGACTATAGACTAGACTATAGACTAGACTATAGTCTAGACTACAGACTAGAATATAGACTAGACTATAGACTAGACTATAGACTAGACTATAGACTACACTATAGAATAGACTATAGACTAGACTATAGACTAGACTATAGACTAGACTATAGTCTAGACTACAGACTAGAATATAGACTAGACTATAGACTAGACTATAGACTAGACTATAGACTACACTATAGACTACACTATAGACTAGACTATAGACTAGACTATAGACTAGACTATAGACTAGACTATAGACTAGACTATAGTCTAGACTACAGACTAGAATATAGACTAGACTATAGACTAGACTATAGACTAGACTATAGACTACACTATAGACTACACTATAGACTAGACTATAGACTAGACTATAGACTAGACTATAGACTAGACTATAGACTAGACTATAGACTAGACTATAGACTAGACTATAGACTAGACTATAGACTAGACTATAGACTAGACTATAGACTAGACTATAGACTAGACTATAGACTAGACTATAGACTAGACTATAGACTAGACTATAGACTAGACTATAGACTAGACTATAGACTAGACTATAGACTAGACTATAGACTAGACTATAGACTAGACTATAGACTAGACTATAGACTAGACTATAGACTAGACTATAGACTAGACTATAGACTAGACTATAGACTAGACTATAGACTAGACTATAGACTAGACTATAGACTAGACTATAGACTAGACTATAGACTAGACTATAGACTAGACTATAGACTAGACTATAGACTAGACTATAGACTAGACTATAGACTAGACTATAGACTAGTCTATAGACTAGACTATAGACTAGACTATAGACTAGACTATAGACTAGACTATAGACTAGACTATAGACTAGACTATAGACTAGACTATAGACTAGACTATAGACTAGACTATAGACTAGACTATAGAATAGACTATAGACTAGACTATAGACTAGACTATAGACTAGACTATAGTCTAGACTACAGACTAGAATATAGACTAGACTATAGACTAGACTATAGACTAGACTGTAGACTACACTATAGACTACACTATAGACTACACTATAGACTACACTATAGACTAGACTATAGACTAGACTATAGACTAGACTATAGACTAGACTATAGACTAGACTATAGACTAGACTATAGACTAGACTATAGACTAGACTATAGACTAGACTATAGACTAGACTATAGACTAGACTATACACTAGACTATAGACTAGACTATAGACTAGACCATACACTAGACTATAGACTAGACTATAGACTAGACTATAGATTAGACTACAGACTAGACCATACACTAGACTATAGACTAGACTATAGACTAGACTATAGACTAGACTATAGACTAGACTATAGACTAGACTATAGACTAGACTATAGACTAGACTATAGACTGGACTATAGACTAGACTATAGACTAGACTATAGACTAGACTATAGACTAGACTATAGACTAGACTATAGACTAGACTATAGTTTAGACTATAGACTAGACTATAGATTAGACTTTAGACTAGACTTAAGGCTAGACTTTAGACAACAGACTAGAGTTTCGACTAGAATATAGACTGAAATATAGACTGGAATATAGACTAGACTGTAGACTAGACTATAGGCTAGACTATAGACTAGACTATAGACTTGACTATAGACTTAACTTAGACTCGACTATAGACTTGACAATAGACTAAACCTATAGTCCTGGAATATCGACTACACTATAGACTAGACTATAGACTAATATTTGGATGTAACAAACATAAGCACAAAAGCATAATACCATCCTCAAATTTGAACACAAATTTTATATAATATATTACCACGGAAATATACAGCCAATGCAGAGAATTCTTCTTCTTATTCATTTATGATTATATTTTTCAATCAATATTTTAAATATTTAATTACTACGACATTGAGAAATAATCCTCTGGATCTTGCAACAAATACTCAGATGTGGTTACCCTGTCGGGGTGAGTAGCATATTTACAAAGAGTGAAATAAATATATTTCATATGCAATTATATAAAGTAAATAAATACTTAAATACACATATTTACACTAAAAGCGGGAATATGAAAAAAAACAAGGCATAAGTTTCACACACATACTCATATCATTTAAGATTCTTATTTCAATTGAATTAACCCTTCTCAATAAAGTATATACATATTGCAAAAAAAAACTCATGTTATTTAAGTGTTTACTAAAAAGTATGCGCCTTTTTATACTTCTCCATGTAGTTGTAGGCACTACCACTACAAAACTACTTTGAGAGCGATTGTATTAAACAATCCATTCAAAGCTGTTTTACTTGAAATGTTTTATTTTCAATTTATGTCAATCCTGTACTAAATGTGGTGATATTCAAAACTCTAGATTTGTTAATTTGATAACATATTCAAAGCAAAGCAAACAGGTTTTTGAAAATGAGCGAAACTAAAATGATTGAGTACTTTTTATGTGTTTGTCATAAGACCAATTGTATGGAAGTGATATATTAATGTTTCGCTACATCTGCTAACTAATTCCTTCGTTTGACATCACATGTGTATAATCTTCACTTTCATGGAAATGTAATTTCTAAATCTAGTTTGTTTTTAATCTAACTTAAATAAACTTTCATCATTTATATGAATTTTTTGCAATGATAGAATAAGTCGATTGATTTCAAGACTTAATAATTGACATGTCAAACAAACTAATATGACAAGGTAATTAAATACTAATAAAAAGAACACCCTAATAAATACTACCAATATTTTGTTGAAAACAAAAAATACAAACAAAACCTAGTAAATTTTAAATAAACAAAAGATAAATAATATAAAGCTTTTTAAACATTAGAAGAGACATAACTGTAAACTGCTAAATTATATTTATAGAATTTAAAACCGATATAATAACAATAACTCAAAACCAGTTTGTTACTGTTAAGAGTTAAAAATAAATTAAGTATTTGTTTTGTTTGGATAAGAATAGATATTATATATGAATTTCTTAGGTTTAAAGCATTTAACCCCAAGAAATAATCCCAATATTTATGTAATAATCTTAGATTATAATTCTGTAACATAGACAGACTCTGATCACATTTGTTTATCACATTTGACATAGGAATTTTTAAAAATTAATTATGCTGATAAGGAATAAATAATACCATATAAATTTTATTCAAATCCGGAAAAATATTGAATATATTTACTTATATGGTAGTACATCGAGTAGCCAATAGACTGGCATATACACTAGTCAATAAACAGATCAATAGACTTGTAAATAGTCAGACAATCGAATGTCGACTGGAACATGGGCTAGACTTCGCGTAATATATAGAATAGCCTAAAGTTTATAGTCTATTCGATAGTTTACTCTATAGTCTAGTTTATAGTCTCTTCTATAATTTAGTTTACAGTCTAATTTACATACTAGTCAATAATTTAGTATGTATATAGTCTAGTCAATAATTCAGTCTATAGTCCAGACTATAGTCTAGTTTATATTCTGGTCTATAGTCTGAGCTATAGTCTAGTCTAAAATGCACGTGTGCTCTGTGAAGACCTGTGAAGAGGCGAGTCTATAGTCTAGTCTATAGTCCAGTCTATAGTCTAGTCTATAGTCTAGTCTATAGTCTAGTCTATAGTCTAGCTTATAGTCTAGTCTATAGTCTAGTCTATAGTCTAGTCT
>NC_060950.1:55092566-55094338 GCF_022045245.1 Lucilia cuprina | reverse complement strand
TTATCCATTAACTATTTTTTTTTGCAATTTTTAAAGAAAAATGTTGCAAGTGTGTTAGTAAAATCATTTTGTATGTGTTAGTTTCGGTCATACATTTCTTGTAGGGTTGCTTCCAAAATCTCTCTTTCTGATCTCTCAGATTACGTTTTAATTTAAAATCGTTAAAAATTTTAAAACTAAACTTAGTTGAAAACTTAGCCGGCTTACTTTCAATTTTAAGCCGCCGCCGACACATTTACTGTTAGACGCCGTAGGATGTAATATATGTCAACGCAGGGCTCTGCTAGCCAGCTAGTAAATTTTTTTATTTTCCAATTGGATATTTGTTTTACTATAATTTCATTCATTGCAAAGTATTGGATTTTTTCAAGGTTTTCTCTTAAAGTCCAACATAAATAATTTAAGTGTATTTAAAGAATCTCATTAGAATTATTTCGACAAATATTAATTGTTATAATTAAAAAAAGAAAGATAAAACTATGCCCGTCCGAAAATATCGACATGAAACAAGAGAAGTAAATTGTTGCATGAAATATGTATTGTTTGTTTGCAATACATTGTTATGGGTAAGTCCACACTAGTAGACATTGTATATGTTTTCAATTGTTTGTTTATTAAGTGCATTTGTGAAAAAGATTTTGTTGTTTTATATGGTTTTGTTTGTATTGTAATATTTTGTCAAAGATACAGATACAAAGAATTTTTTTGTGCAAAGTGATCAAAAGTTACAACGACGATCGATGCAAGGCCGTTTTGGCGCCGTCGTTATATCCTATTTTGGAGTTATAAGCAATGTAAATGGGTTTGCTGTGTATTGATTTAGCTGTAGTTTATCGATTTATGATATTTTTTTTTGTTGAATTTCAAAATTTACTTAATTAGAGATTGAAAATCAAATGTAATTTTGTCAATTTTTTTTAGATGACTGGTTTAATTATACTAGCGGCTGGCATTTGGGCATGGAATGAAAAAGACACCTTCAGCAATTTAAACAAGTTGACCCTGTTGGTGTTAGATCCGGCCTTCGTACTAATATGTATTGGTAGTTGTGCATTTTTAATTGGTTTTACGGGGAGTGTAGGAGCCCTGCGTGAAAATACATGTCTATTAGCAACTGTAAGTAAAGCTTTAACTTTTAACAACAACAATTAAAACATTTTTATAAATTAATTAATTCATTTTGTTTGTCAGTTTATTTTACTAGTGTGTATTTTACTCGTCGTGGAAGTTTGTTTTGGTGTCATGTATCTTGTATTGAAAGACAAAGGCTGGGTATGTTAATTTGCTTTAAGTGATTTAAAAAGTATTTAACTAATTTAAATATTCATCTTAGATAAAAGATCAAGCCACTGAGGGCTTGCGCGCCTTTATTATACATTATCGGGAAGATCCCGATCAACAGAATCTTATTGATTGGATACAAGAAGACTGGCTGCAATGTTGTGGCATTGATGGTCCCAAAGATTGGGATAGCAATAATTATTTTAATTGTTCCTCTTATGCCATTGGCAGCCGGGAGGCTTGCGGTGTACCATTTTCTTGCTGCCGACGGCAATCACACGAATTAATTAAAAACAAACAATGTGGTTATGATGTACGCAAGGAGGGCTATGTAAGTATTATGTATTGTTTTTTAAATTTATGTTCTTTTGAATGCTTGAAAAAGACTAGACTATAGACTAGACTATAGACTAGACTATAGACTAGACTATAGACTAGACTATAGACTAGACTATAGACTAGACTATAGACTAGAATATAGATTAGAATAT
>NC_060950.1:55048652-55092466 GCF_022045245.1 Lucilia cuprina | reverse complement strand
CTTTTTACATATTGCCCTTAAGAAACAGATAGAAACTTTTGATGGAAACTTTGATCGATTTGCCAGTCAAATGACCGGTTAAATGACTGTCACTGTTCTTGTAGGGTTGTTTATAACAACAAAACAGAGCAAGCACAAAAGTTGTGTGAGAAATTATGCAGGGATGGATACCAAATTCTTAAATTAAAAACAAACCTTTTCTCCATGTTTTACTAGCATCGGCCTTTATTTGACCCTAACCTCCACATAAATCATCTTGCAGAAAAACAATTTCTAAAAATATTTTGCATTAAGAAAATGATTAATAACGTAAAAACAAAGATATTTTCTATATATGCAAATAAAAAAAGAATTGTCAAATAATTTATTTGTTAAAAAATATATTGAAAAAAACTTTCGGCAAATGTCGTAAAAAAGCAAATTTCGGAAGTGGTCATATACATATGTATGTATATGGACTTTGACCATTCGATTAATAATAACGTCAGCGTGATTTTCGGAATAGGTACTTAAAGCCGGAAGTCACACACTACGCGTCTTCGCGTCAAAGCTTTACGCGCTTGTTATATTTCCTTCGTGTGCTACGCTTTTAAAGCGTAAATTTTTTGTCTTGATTTAAAAAAAAAACTTCGCGTTTTTGTACAACTTTTATTTATTTTTTCATCATTGAACTCATTGTAATTTATTCAAATTGATAAATACACATTAAATAAGGCCTGGTTCACACTAGAGAACATTTTTGGGAAATTTTTAATTTTTGTGTGTGAGAAATAGAGAAAGAACTATCACCCAAAAATTTCTCAACAAAAATTTCCCAGTGTGAACCAGGTCTAAAGAATATAAAATGTCAATATCAGCTGACATTTTCATGTGCCGCTTGTGACGCTTTTAAAAGTAGAATGTAAATCTATTTTAAACATTCTACGCGTCAAGGCATTCTACGCATAATTTTAACTTTTAAAATGATATATTAGCTATAAATTGATTTTCTGTACGAGGGTTATATTGGCGGACCAATCATTTACTTTTCCATAAATATAGATTTCGGTTCTTAAAAAAGTTTTTATCGTTGAATTTACTTCAAAAATTTAAATATAAGTAACGAGGAAGATGAATTGAAATATATTTAAATAGTTCATCAAAAAGAATAGATTTCAGATCAGTATAAACCCTAACCAATCAAATTTTGTAATATTTTCCTTACTATTTCTACAAGTGTATGAATTTTGCAAATAAAGCAACTCTGTATTACAGTGGTAGACGCAAACAATCTGGCAACTGTAGATTCTGACAGCTGGAAAAATTTTAGCTTTTTTGTTTGTGCAAAAATAGATTTTATTGCAGAAATTCTTAGAAGAAATCTAAAACAACTTAAATTATCTAAGATTGTATAAAAATTATTAAAAAAATAATACAAAAATGTCCGATAATGATGATGATTTTATGTGTGAAGATGATGAGGATTATGGTTTGGTAAGTTGTTGTGCTCGAATTTTGCGACAAGTGAAATAAGCCGGTTGTCGATAGAAGTTGTGTGATAAAACATATTTTCTATTGTTAATATGTATTTTTTCAGGAATATTCAGAAGATAGTAATTCAGAACCAGATGTTGATTTAGAAAATCAATATTATAACAGCAAATCCTTGAAAGAAGATGATCCGAAAGCGGCATTGGCATCTTTCCAAAAAGTGTTAGATTTGGAAAATGGCGAAAAGGGAGAATGGGGTTTTAAGGCTCTTAAGCAAATGATTAAAATCAATTTTAAATTAGTAAATACAGCAAAGATTATCAATATTTTATACTTTTATTACTTTCAAAGAAATACTTTTTAGAATAATTATGAAGAAATGATGGTGAGATACAAACAATTGTTGACTTACATTAAAAGTGCCGTGACACGCAATCATTCGGAAAAGTCGATAAACTCCATATTGGATTATATATCTACTTCCAAAAATGTAAGCTATTGTGTCATAAAATTAGTATTTTTTTATGAATTTTCTTTATTATTTCTTCAAAATAAAGATGGAACTTTTACAAAATTTCTATGAAACCACTTTGGAAGCTCTTAAGGATGCAAAAAATGATCGACTCTGGTTCAAGACCAATACCAAATTGGGCAAACTCTATTTCGATCGCAGTGAATTTGGCAAATTACAAAAAATTCTTAAACAACTTCACTCATCGTGTCAGACAGACGATGGTGAAGATGATTTAAAGAAAGGCACCCAACTCTTGGAAATCTATGCCTTGGAAATTCAAATGTACACAGTGCAAAAGAATAATAAAAAACTTAAGGCTTTGTACGAGCAATCGTTACATATTAAGTCGGCCATACCGCATCCTCTGATTATGGGCGTAATTCGAGAATGTGGTGGCAAAATGCATTTGCGTGAAGGTGAATTTGAAAAGGCTCATACAGATTTCTTTGAGGCATTTAAAAATTATGATGAATCGGGTTCGCCACGCCGAACGACTTGTTTGAAATATTTGGTATTGGCAAATATGTAAGTATTGTTGTGTTTGTTGTTTTATTTAAATTTTTGTTTATAAATTAAATTAATTGGAAATTTATAGAGAAAGAGGATATTGTACAATTATAGAAAAATTATACATTGGTTTATAGTTATTATTAAAACAATTTGAGATTACGCAAGCTACTTCGTTTTAAAAAGTCACATTGGTTTTGTTTATTGGATCAAACCTCCTTATCCATCCTTCATGCTTTCTTTAGTTTAGTTTAAAAGGTTTGTAACTAATGTATACATCCACTCGGAGAAGCAAAGCTACGATGTGAATCCTTTTAATAAAGAACAATGAGAAATCAAAAGAAGACAGAAGAGAAGAGTGATAAGAAGAGTGAGATTTTCGCTCCAAAAAGAGAAAGGAAGTTGTCATGGAAGGGAAATCCTTAATTGTCTGTTATATGGTTGCACCCTGCTACATCTCCTAGTTCATCGTGGAATTCTTTACCTAGCCATTTCAATGTCAGACTCTGTAATCTGTGACAGTGGCATAAAATATGCCCTACTGTCTCCAGTTCCTCTTCTTCCTCACACAACCTGCAAAAATCCATTTCCCCTAAAGGCTCCAATTGAGCAGTGTCCGGAATGATATTTCCGGATTAACATCACTTCCAAGATACTTGGATCTAACTTCGACAAATGCCTGGCAGTGGCAAAAAAGTGCTCCAGAGTTCCTCTACACATGCTCTACATACGTCTGAATCCGCACATCCAATTTTGCATAAATGTGCTTGTAATCCTGTTTGTCCACTCAGACTACATACTATCTTACTAACTTCAGACTTGCTCATTTTGAGGAGATTTTTCGTCTTGCTCTCATCAGGATCACCGCATAGGATTTTCGTGGTTCTACCCACTGTTTCACTTTTTCCAAGAGGTCTTATAGGATTCTCTCACCCATATTTTTAGTTCAGCCTTTGTTGCGTTAAATGGTTTTGTGTTTGTCAGGTTTACTGCCTCGAGCTCCCTTTCCTTTAAAGCTATTACATTCGCCCTTTCATTTGAACCTTGATTTGATTTGAACCTTACCTCTGGAGGAGTATTTAGTTAAAGCTTTCTTACAAACCAATACGTTCTTAGATTGAGTTTAATCTCCTGATATCGCCCTAATTGCCTTCTGGCTGTCGGTAAATATTTAAAGCACTGTGGGCGCCATATATATTCTAATCCAATTTACGCATTCCGTTATTGCTAGTACTTTTGCCTGGAAGCTTGTGTTATGATTTGGTAAACGGTGGTATATATCTGCTTCTGGATCATCAATATAGAACCCAAGCCTCTCTTTATCCCCCAATTTAGAGCTATGCGTGTAACAACGGATTCCTACTTGTATTTGTTCTAATGTTCCGCTTTTTCAAGACATTCTATTTGGGATCAGCGTTTCAAAGTTTTCAACATATTGCTGATGTCCAATGATTGTGTATTATCTTCCAATGTGTCCAATATACGTTGATGACGTGTCCTATAACCGCTTTTGGCCAGTTCGCCCAAAGTAAAGAGCCGTTCGGCTGTAATCTCCTCCTCATATCTTAAATATGTTTCAATGAGTGGAATATCTAGCAACATTTCCAGAGCCTTGGTTGATGTAATACACTCGACACCACCTTTACCCAAACAGCATGTACACTGATGACGTGTCCTATAACAGCTTTTGGTCAGTTCGCCTAAAGTAAAGAGCCGTTCGGCTGTAAGCGACACCTTATATATTAAATATGTTTCAATGAGTGGAGTATCTAGCAACGTTTCCAGAACCTTGGTTGGTATAGTACACTCGACACCATCTATACCCAAACAGCATGTACGCTGTACTCCCTGTAGTCCCTGTCCACCAGTTTATTGAAGCATAAGCTAGAACTGGTCTTATTACACTTTTATAGAGTCAGTTTGTCATAGTAGGACTAAGACCCCATTACATGCCTATAGTACTCCTACATATCGCCCAGCACTGACGTGCCTTCGTTTTTAAAGTTTCCGACATATTGCTGACATCCGATAATTGTGTAAAACCTTCCAATGTGTCCAGTAAACATTGATGACGTGTCCTATAACCGCTTTTGGTCAGTTCGCCTAAAGTAAAGAGCCGTTCGGCTGTAAGCGACACCTTATATATTAAATATGTTTCAATGAGTGGAGTATCTAGCAACGTTTCCAGAACCTTGGTTGGTATAGTACACTCGACACCATCTATACCCAAACAGCATGTACGCTGTACTCCCTGTAGTCCCTGTCCACCAGTTTATTGAAGCATAAGCTAGAACTGGTCTTATTACACTTTTATAAAGTCAGTTTGTCATAGTAGGACTAAGACCCCATTACATGCCTATAGTACTCCTACATATCGCCCAGCACTGATGTGCCTTGTTGATCCTATCCTATATGTGGTGTCTCCATTTAAACTTTCGGTCGAGAATTACAACTAAGTACTTAACATTGTCTGTCACTGGTATCTTCTTGGCCAGCAAGCAAGGTTCGGTATATCTTTATCTTACCCAATACTTTAAATATCAAAAATATGTAAATTGCCGTTTTACTAAAACTCTACTTACAGGTTAATGAAATCAGGCATTAATCCTTTCGATTCACAAGAAGCTAAACCCTACAAAAATGATCCGGAAATTCTAGCCATGACCAATTTGGTAGTGTCCTATCAAAATAATGATATCAACGAATTTGAATCGATATTAAGACACAATCGCAGTAACATAATGGCCGATCCCTTTATAAGAGAACATATTGAAGACTTATTGCGCAATATACGCACCCAAGTATTGATAAAGTTAATACGTCCCTATAAGAATATAGCCATACCATTTATAGCAAATGCTCTTAACATCGAACCGGCCGAGGTGGAAAGTCTATTGGTGTCCTGTATATTGGATAAGTTAGTAATTAAAGAATTTTATTTAGCAATATTTAATATACATTTATTTTCTTTTAGCACTATACAAGGACGCATTGATCAGGTTAATCAAGTCTTGCAATTGGATAACGAGAACAACAACGGCTCACGTTATAATGCCATTGACAAATGGTCCAATCAAATACAGTCTCTACAAATGGCTGTTATTAATAAAATGGCTTGAAAATTAACCCTTAAACGCAAGCATTCATTTTTTTAAATATTTTTAATTAAACAAAAAAAAAAAAAAAAAAGCAAAAAGAAATTAAATAAAACAAAACTTATAAAGTAAAGTTTTACATTAGAATTTGTACTTAAAGGTTTTATTCTTTCTATTGTTTCAGGCAGTTATTGTCATTTTAGAATTATTACATTTACAATAAATAGTTTTTCTTAATTTATAGAGACAAAAGAGTAGAAAACAAAAGATTAAAACTAAAATTAAACAACCGAATATGACTAAAGTGGCCCAGCCGGGTTGAGACCAATCTAAAATTTCATAAATATAACGATTGCCATTGCTGGAAGAGAAAAGCATAAAAAGGAAATTTTTGTTATTTTAAAAATGAAATGATATAAAAGAAGGCTGAGAGATATTGAACTGAATTTTCAAAATATTTCAATTCAATATCTTTTATGCTGTAATTAGATCTGCATTTATTTGTCTTTATAATTTGTATCTAATTTTTTAAAATTTTTTATTTACTTACATATCCACGCCTCCAGCAAAATAGTAAATTATTGAGAAAACACCATAAGCAAGACCTAAAATTAATGGATAAATAAAATGTAAAATACGTGTAGGGAATGCCACCAGCATATGATCCAATAACATTAAGACAGAATTAAAACCATGCGCCCATAAATTATATAAATCTGAAGCTCTAGCATCATCGGCTAAAAAGAAAAACAAAATTTGTAAAAGGTAAAAATACACAAAATTAAAATTATTCTAAGATTTTCTTCAAGTATGTAGTTTCCATGCCCAGGCCCACTGTCCACAATACTATTTATACACTTATATTTCTAAATCTGTAAATCACACTTAACAATCACTACAAAAGCGATTAGAATAAAAAAAAAAACAACTTCAGACATTCAGGAATTTTGCAATTTTTAGATAACGTTCGAAACTATTTTTAATATTGTTTAATAAACTAACCTACATACTTAAACAAATCATATAATAACACATCAAATATATATATGTTTTAATAAAAACTTACTGGGATATATAAAAAGCCAATACATAAACGTTATCACTGTAGCGACCACCAAAGTAGACCAATGTGAAAGCCAATAAAATTTTATAACACCACAATTTGCAACTAAAAAAAAAACACAACAAAAGATAAATAAATACTTTTTTTATACTAAAACATCAAACAAAATTGGAATACCAACCAAATTTATCTGGTTTAAAATAAAATATTGTTGTTATAACAGCACCAAAAACACTCACAAACATGCACAAAAAGAAACCCCAATCGGTTAAATATATAAACCAACGACCCTGCGCCCATTGTTGTACTAAACTACCAAAGACACCAATGCAAAAACATATCGCAAGACCCCAGCGATATAATAGCCAGAGCAAGGATTTCTGGGAAGTTTGCCACTGAAAAATAATGAAACGTTTATAATATGACCTTGCATTTTTTATCAGTGGTTTAATTTTAAGGTTACTTGAGATTTTAGAAAATCATCTACGGGTTCATGACTAAAACCAAATTTATCCCTTTGAAATTCTTTAGCTATTGGATGAAATGTACGATGCCAGCAGCCTTGTTCATTGTTGCGCATCTATAAGGTGAAAAAGAATTAATAAGTTCATTTAATCCAATAAGATTATATTTCACGATTGATCTTTAGAACAAGATCTATAGGCTAATTACAAAGTATAGACTAATATATAGGCAAAGATATAGATGTGACTATAGTCTAATATATAAACTGATCTATAGTCAAGACTATAGACTGATCTATAGTCCAGAATAAAAAGTGATTTATAGTCAATTCTATAGACTGATTTATAGTCAAGACTATAGACTGATCTATAATCAAGACTATAAACTGATCTATAGTCTAGACTAAAGACTGATCTATAGTCAAGACTATAGGCTGACCTATAGTCAAGACTATAGTCTGACCTATACTCAAGACTATAGACTGATCTATAGTCAAGACTATAAACTGATGTATAGTCTAGACTATAGACAGATCTATAGTCAAGACTAAAGATTGATCTATAGCCAAGACTAAAGACTAATCTATAGTCAAGACTAAAGACTGAACTATAGTCAAGACTAATGAATAAGCTATAATTAAGACCATACACTGATTTATAGTCAAGACTATAGACTGATCTATAATCAAGACTATAGACTGATCTATAGTCAAGACTATAGACTGATCTATAGTCAAGACTATAGACTTATCTATAGTCAAGACTATAGACTTATCTATAGTCAAGACTATAGACTGATCTATAGTCAAGACTGTAGACTGATCTATAGTCAAGACTGTAGACTAATCTATAGTCAAGACTATAGATTAATCTATAGTAAAGACTATAAACTGATCTATAGTCAAGACTATAGACTGATCTATAGTCAAGACTATAGACTGATCTATAGTCAAGACTATAGACTGATCTATAGTCAAGACTATAGACTGATCTATAGTCAAGACTATAGACTGATCTATAGTCAAGACTATAGACTTATCTATAGTCAAGACTATAAACTTATCAACAGTCAAGACTATAGTCTGATCTATGGTCAAGACTATAGACTGATCTATAGTCAAGACTATAGACTGATCTATGGTCAAGGCTATAGACAGATCTATAGTCAAGACTAAAGACTGATCTATAGTCAAGACTAAAGACTGATCTATAGTTAAGACTAATGAATGATCTATAATTAAGACCATAGACAGATCTATAGTCAAGACTATAGACTGATCTATAGTAAAGACTATAGACAGATCTTTAGTCAAGACTAAAGACTGATCTATAGTCAAGACTTAAGACTGATCTATAGGTAAGACTAGTGAATGATCTATAATTAAGACCATAGACAGATCTATAGTCAAGACTATAGACTGATCTATAGTAAAGACTATAGACAGATCTATAGTCAAGACTAAAGACTGATCTATAGTCAAGACTATAGACTGATCTATAGTCAAGACTATAGACTGATCTATAGTCAAGACTATAGACTGATCTATAGTCAAGACTATAGACTGATCTATAGTCAAGACTATAGACTGATCTATAGTAAAGACTATAGACAGATCTATAGTCAAGACTAAAGACTGATCTATAGTCAAGACTTAAGACTGGTCTATAGTTAAGACTATAGAATGATCTATAGTCAAAACTAATGAATGATCTATAGTCAACACTATTGAATGATCTATAATTAAGATCATAGGCTGACCTATAGTCAAGACTATAAACTGATCTATAGTCTATAGTATAGTATAGCTCTATCTAGTCTAGTATAGCTCTATAGTCAAGACTATAGAATGATCTATAGTCAAGACTACAGACTGGTCTATAGTCAAGACTATAGACTGATCTGTAGTCAAGCCTATAGAATGATCTATAGTCAAGACTGTAGATTGATCTATAAACTGATCTATAGTCAAGTATATCTATAGTCAAGTATATATACAAATCTATAGTGAGTACTAAAATACTACAGAACAGTCTATATTCAATACTATAGACTGTTCTGTAGTCAAGACTTCAGACTGATCAAAACTATAGTCACAAGTATAAACTCTCAAGAATATAGACTAATCTACAGTAAAACTATAGACTATGACAGCCACGGATCCAGCTCGAGTGTTTGGGGTAAAACTTTTGTTTTTTCACTTATTTTACTTTTTCTTCATTTTTGTATTTTGTATGAAAAGTTTTCGGTTTTGGGGTCCTTGGATCCGCGCCTGGAATATGACCTATAATCAAGACAGTTGACAAGATCTGTAGACAATGCTATAGACGAGTTTTGATCGACTAATTTATATTTAAGACTATAGACTGACCAAAAGTCTAGACCGGTATCTGATATTTTTGTTTAAAAATAAGATTTATCAAAAAACATTTCACTTTAATTCATTAAAAAATGATTTATTTATTCTAAATTAAACACATGTGTCCAATATTAAAAAAACACTCTCACTTTTGATTTCTTATCAAGCAAAATTTACACCGACTTTTATATTCAAGTACCTTTATTAAAGCCCAGGCAGTGCCCCACAATATACCACAATTGACTCGTAGCCTGTTGCCGGTTAACTGATACCAAATTCTTCTGGCCAATACCTCTAAGCCAATATTCATAATTCTCTAGCACCAATATATTATATTATCTAAAAAAGAAGTCTTATCAAATCTTTATATATTTTTTATATTTTATTTTACTCTCGATTAATAGACGTATTAAACGAATTCGACATGTAATTGAGATTCTTATCAAAAAGAGTTTATATTTATGTTTTTTTTTTTATTTCAACAATACTTAACGTTTATTTATTGTTAAAAATGAGTACTAGTACTCTATTCATAAAATTTCTCATGTTGAAACATTTTAAATGTTTATTTTAACAGTTTCATTTATTTATACATTCTCAATATTTTTTCTCATTTTTTAAAAGAAATTTTACAAACAATTTCTAAATATTTAAACTATCCAACTAACGAGTCAATGAATGAAAATTATTATTTTCTGCTCAGCGGTAAATAAAAATCAATAGTTTTCGTTATTTCCCTTAAAGTAGTAGGAGGTAGAATTTTAAAATTTCCATTTAAATTTTCGTTACAATATGTTTCAGTTCTCACACAACCAATAATGTTTTTCATAAAATATGCATTTAAATAATAAAAAAATTATTAAAGACAAATACATTTGTATGTGTGTTTTTTTAGTTTTTCCATAACCTTCCCATTTTTGGGGAAATATATACATTTTTGATTTTAAAAGGAAATTATTAAAATTATTTGTAATTAGTTATTGGTGCAATTAAAATTTTAATTAAAAAGGGTTACTTAAATATTAGGGTGATTTTTTTATCCTAACCACCGACTGCTCAGGTGACTAGCTAATTGAATATAAGCTTGTATACGAGGAAGTTAATCATTCATAGAGTACGAAAAGACACTCGAAAAGCTTGTCCAAAGGAGTCAACAGAAGGCAGTGAACACTCCTTTTTAAGTTTGTTATCTTTGTTTCTACTCATTAGATTACTTGGAGACTGTAAACGCAAGACCATCCCCTACCCCACGCTAACAAAGGGCACATAACTGACTGACTACCCTCTTCTAGTTTACAAAGAATACATATAAATTGATCTATAATGAAGATTAAAAGCTGAGATATGGTCAAGACTGTTAACTGATATCCATCTATATATATGATATATGTACATGATCTAAAATCAACGTATAGACAGATCTATAGTCAAGTTTATATATTGAATTATACCCAAGATTATAGATTGATCTATTGAATAGACGGATCTGTAGACAAGAATATAGATTGATCTATAGTAAATACTTAAGACTGATCTAAAGTCAGCTCTACTCGGGGAGTACGGTTGAATGGGGACTATGCGAAATCGATTTCAACTATTTTTTATAAGAGTATGTGACAAATTTCATCAAATTATCTTGAAACTTGTGACCTGTAGCGTGCGCACAAGCTTTTCTTGGACACACAGACAGACGGATGAACACAGGTGGGTGTATGACCAATATTTATACCCTACACCACTTTAGTGGGGAGGGTATATTGGGTTCGTGCTGATGTTTGTAACGCACAATAATATTGGTCCTATACCTTTACGTATACCAATCGGCTCCATTTTCTGAGTTGATTAAGCTATGTACAATATTAATGTATACCAATCGGCTCAGAATCATTTTCTGAGTCGATTTAGCTATGTCCGTCCGCCTGTCCGTCCATGTAAACCTTTTTGAAGATAATTTAATGAAATTTGGTACATGATATTCTATTGTCCCTGGGACGAACCCTATTGAAAATGGTTAAGATCGGTCCATTATTTCACCTAGCCCCCATACAACTGAACCCCCGAATAGAGCTTGCAAACCTTGTAATCAAACTACAGGTCGCAATTTTGGAGATAATTCAATAAGATTTTGCACATGATCTTTTATGGTACTGTAGACGAAGCCTATTGAAAATAGATAACATCGGTCTATTATTTCACCTAAGCCCCATAGAACTGAACCTGCCAAATAGGGCTTTTAAGTTCATAATTATGTTTAATATACCTACTCGAATCTCGACAAAAAGCTGCAAAACCAAGTTCTATACTAGTCTTGATAGCCCGGATAAACTTTATAAATTTAGGACCAGTAAAAGCCTTTAGTATATCTGAGGTAAGGTACAATTCAACTTAAATGCTTTATGAAAACTAAATCACATTTTATTCGTATTCAGGTATAGGTTATTATATGGTCGGCCTCGCCCGACTATAACTTCTTACTTGTTTTTCGTTTAATCTTTTAAATATATTTCCAAACTTGAGAGAGATTTTTCATTTTTGGCTAAATGAATCCAAGAGAACTTGTGGGGCACTCATAAACTACTTCGAGCACCCTTCTCTTTTGCTCTTTCGTTGTCGTATGGGTACCAAGCTATTCAGGACTAGGCTTGGGAGTCATATTAGAATGAAAATTGTGTGATAAACCAAAATTATTCCATTGATTACTTTATGAAAACAAGGATTTTTCCATATTCATACATATTTATAAAACCATCAATAATTGTAGAAATTTTGTATGGAAAATGTGCGTAATAAACCTTAAATAAATTATTAAAATCTTTATGAATATGAGGGTTAGCATTATACAAAGGTTTCCCACATTTTTAGTGCAATTAACTTATGTATATTTTTTAATTTATTGTTAAATATTTTGCATAATAAACGCACATGAAAAGATGTAAAACAAATTCAAATGAACAATGAAATCTGTAGACTTTGGGAAGATTTTTTTCTTAAAACACCAACTAACAAGACAGTCAATGAACGTTGAATGTAAAACAAAAAGCATCGATCAATTATTTTTAAGATCAGCCGTTGCACATAGGAGTGTTTTACCGAAAATGCTCGTCAAATTATATATGAAATTTAAAAAAAAAAAATACATTAATAAGAATTGACAAGTACATTGATTAATAATTATATTAATGTCCAATTCCTCTTTTTTTGACTATCTGACGAATGCCGTGTCTTCTAAGCAGAGCGGTTTGGAAAAATTTCAGGGAAACATATCGATAACGGGTCGGTTTTGACAATTTATGTTGATAGTCAAACCGATATCAAAGAATTACCTTTTCATACGGTACTTGGTTGTAGATGTTTGTAACACAAAAAATATTGGGCTTAAAGCATACCGATCAATTCAGATTAATTTTTTGAGTCGATTAAGACATGTCCGTCCGTCTTTCCGGCTGGCTAGCTGTCCGTGTAAACCTTGTGCGCAAAGTACAGGCCGTAATTTTCAAGATAATTTGATGAAATTTGGACTAATCAGTGACGAAGCCTATTGAAAATGGTTGAAATCAGTCCATTATTTCACCTAGCCCACATACAACCGTACCTCCCGATTTGGGCTTTTTATGTCATAATTACGCAAAATATACTATTATCTCTCTAAATAAGTTGTATACAAGTATGCAGATTTTCGTGATAATGACCCTAGCCTTTATATAAACACCCCTTCAAAAAATGTCTTAAACGTCTGAAATTGACTTGTAACCATTTTTATCACAATGAAATTTAACAAAACTAATTGTTATTTAAAACTGTATCCTTTTCTAAAATTTACCGAGGATCGGTCCATGTTTGACCTATACTCCTATATATTTAGAAAATTTTGTGTATTTATCAATAAATTGCTCAAATTCTTTGGAATTAAGTTAAAATTCAACATAAAAGTTTCTTTATAAAAAATAAAAAAAATGTAAAAATATACTCATGGTGGTTTTATATGGTCGACAATGCCCGACTATTTTGCTTCTATATCGTTGAATTTTCACAATTTGAAGAGATTCACAATGAATCTTATTGTTTCCGTTATGCACCTTTTTATGATATATGTATAACCTTTATAAACCTATACCTAATGTCCAATTCCTGTAAAAAACTTTTACAATTCCACTATTATTGTCAATTGTGATATTTTCTTTATATTTCGCAAACGTCACTTCTGAGGATGGTTTTTAAACCTTTCTTGCTTGCCAAAAGTATTTCTAACAGAACCCAATGAGCTCATTATTTTCTCGACCATCTTTTCGATCCAAATACTCCACTGTGAGTTTTTTGTTATTAGTTTGCCAATCTCTGCATTTTTATTCCCAACCAAAGATTTAAAAGAATTAATTCATTAAAAGATTGTATACCCACTATTTGGTAAATCGTATACCGTAAAAAACCGTGCATTTCAGGAGGTTATTTTATTTACTGCCTTTGATATACCGGTAAATGGTCATTAATAGGCAAGGGGTTTTATAGTGGGGAGGTATCAAACCGTATTTGTAGGTTTTAGTTCCTATAAACTTTGATTGTATGTAATTATCAAGAAATCAACATTTAAAAGCCAGTTAAAGGAATTAATATATTTTCTGAGGAGGGTTTTATATAAGGGGTATTGTCGATTATGGACCAAGAGATTTTGGTTCCTATAATTTGTTTATATCGAATTGCATCACTATAGGTTTTGATATTTAAACCCAGTTATATTCCGGGTATTTATTTTGCCTATTTTCCATACCAATCCAAAGGTATTTGCTCTTTCTGCTTGTTCTGTGTTTTCAACAGACTAATGGCTGGATCATCTTATAATCTAATAGGAACTCATCTTCCGAACTTTTTATGTACAAGCGTTATGATGTCGACATTCTTTTAATGGAAAGGTTCTAGGGCAACTATAAAGAATATATACACCTTCTAACCCTTGCGCAAAGAGATGGTGACCCTATCAAAATTGATAGATGACTGGGCTTTGATTGAGTCGGAAGTTAGGTGATCAAAAATATCACCACTTGTGGAATATCGAGACTGCTTTGGCCCACTCTGACAACGGTTAGAACTAAGACTGTAGAAAGAACCCGATTAGCCTTCTAACCGGTATAATTAATGTGCACTATATGATTGGAAATATGTCGGAACGTATGGGCTACCCACATTATAGCTACTGTTTGGATGAAGAAGATGTGTAATCGGTATAACACCTTCTATGTGTCAGCCCAGTCTTACAGCAGCGCAGACAACTCTAACTTAGTAGAGCTCTTTTCTAAGATCTGGACTGTCAAAGATGCGTCTCTTATAAACACGATCAGCTTTACTTCTGGAAGCAAGTAGTCAACGAAATTAGGGAGGGAAATTTCTCAACATAAGATAATGACGATTCTAAGGGTATCACATAGGGTTCTGTAAATCGACTTTCGAATAATAGAACAATCGACTTTTTGTCAAAAAAAGTCCATAACTTGACTATCGTCTGTGAAAAAAGTTGAAAAGTCAACTTTGTAAATAAAAGTTGAAAAAACGGAAAGTCGGAAAAAGTCGAAAAGTCGAAAAGTCGGAAAGTCTAAAAAAGTCGAAATGTCGACTATTTATAAAATACTTAAAGTCGAAAAGTCGAAAAATCGACTTTTAATAAAATGACAAAAGTCGAAAAATCGACTTTTCATTAAATGCAAACAATCGAAAACTCGACTTTTAACTAAATGCAAAAAGTCGAAAAGTCGACTATAGAACCCTAGTATCACAATGGGCCACAAGCCCTACGATTAAACTCGCTAACTACCGAGCAACCCACGTAACCTAAACCAAACCTACAACTTCTTTAGAAGAGCTCTTGAAGTAGTTCTCTTCTCAACGATTTTTGTTTAAAAATGTTAAATATTTCTGTTTCTCGAACTCAACGACAAAAGTTATCTCAAACTAAAACTCAAAATCAATTAATCATTTCAAATCTGTGTTTTCAAAACACTTAGTGCATTCAATAACAAATCCAATAATTTGTTATTCTCAGAAATCAGAAATCTCTACAATTGTCTGTTTAAAAAAACAACTCATACTTGTACATCAATTAAGCAATTCAATTGCACCAACAAAAAAATTTGCATAATTCGTGGTACTTTTTCTTTATTTATCATTTTCTATAAAAAAACAATAAAAGTCATAAATGTCATCATAATTGACAGTTTGTAATGACGCTTGTGAAAATGACACTTGCAGCACTTGTGCTTGAATGTATGTATATTACAGCGTCATTGATAATTGGTTGACAATCGAATCAAAAATAGCAGCCCTTCAATAAATAAAATATCACTAAACAAATTATGATAAATGCTTAAATTATGATAATTAATTGAAAATAAAACAGGGGGGATAACTGAAATATAGATATAATCAAGTGTATTTTATTCTTAATATAATTAAAAATCCATATTGCCAATAAAATTAGAGACATTGTTATTTATACTATATGCTAAAAATAACTATACTCCCTTTTTGAGTAAAAGGCAGAGAGTATAAGACCTATACTCTCAACGATCACTTTCAAGAGTAAGGGGTCAAAATTATTGAATAATTGAACAGTGGTTTCGCGGGTATGTGAATAAGTCAATTGAAATGGTTGATCTAAAAAGGAATTTGAAGCCGGATCCTTGATTTATCTGGGAGATAGTGGTATGAAAATGTGTTTTATACTGTGCAAGCATATTACACAGGCGGTCAAAAAGTACCTTTCTAAACAATCGAATTTCGCTAAATTCGAATCCGGTACTTTATTTTGTGAGATCTATTAGGAAAAGTTTCGAATTTTTTGTGGATTACTGATCAATTGATGTTTTCATCGGCAATAAAAGATAACATTGGAAATGATGGCAAACAGGAGGAGACAATCCGGAAATCTGGAAATTACAGTATTGTACAAATGTTAAAGTGTCTCAAATAAGAACAAACTAAATTACACGATATCTGGCGTGTGTAATTAAAAACAAATTCGGTGCTATGAAAACTTTAATATTAAACAGAAACTTTAATTTAAGAATAAGAATTAGACCCGTATTCAGAAAGAAAAATGTAAATCTTGTAAGATACTACACGATCTCAATATTCGAGGCAACATTTTTGTCGATAGTCAAGCGGCACTTCTCTCTCTAAATTGTTATACTACCACTTCCCAATTAGTTAGACAATGCAAGGTCTGTCAAGGCTTGGTCGCTTTTCTGACATTACCCTTGTTTGGGTCCCTGCGCATAGAGGCTGTTATGAAAATGAACAGATATATAGTTATATCTCCAACGCGGTTCCAGTAGAAACCACGTTATGTTTTATCAAGAGTAGTATTCTCAGATTATATCTTTAAAAGGTTGAAAATAGCAGGAATAATACAGACACATGTAAAAGGGCCAAAGGGCCCTCCTTTAATTAAAAACGCACAATACAGCTTATAAACCGAAGTATACGGGATATATCGAGATTAATAGCAATAATAATGGGAGCTAGGCAAACATGCAAGTAGGCTAGAGATAACTCTTCAAAGACAGAGAAAAGGAAGAACGGTCTTCCATCTTCTCTGTGAGTGCCCTGCTCTATCCGTCTAAGATTATTGATATCCTGAGATTTCTCACTGCTAATGCGGTCGAAACGGTGTCTCTTCGACCCTACTTGATTATTCGCAGTGAACTGTCACATGAACCAAAGAAATTTTGTAAATTTACAATGGACATAACTAAAATAAGAAGAAGAATTCGTCATCTATTGTTCTTTTGCTTAAAACCAAAAATGTCTTTGATTTCCGATACTCTAGAAATAGAGACTGCAATCAAAGCACCTGCAAATCACGAATTCATACAAGATCATCCGATATGGGTATTCTCTTCTGATTCTTAAGAATAAGACGTATTAAGAATTAGCGTCATAGAGAGAAGGATTTAAGTGACGTTATATTCTTAAGAATCCGAAAATAGAGATGGATGAAGATCTAACCCCATCTTCATCTAACCCCTTTTATACAATTAATATCAAATAGAGCTGAGGACATACATAAGTGTAATTTTAAAGGAAAGTGCAAACATACTTTGCATAATTACAGGGTTTATACTATCCTTAAGAATAAATGGGAGATTTTGCAGTTTCAGAACAAAAGCGATATTTGAAGATCTCCTTAAGTTGTTGTCTTCGATTTCTGTAACACGGAAATCAGAGATTACATTCAAAGTTCCTCGAAATTTCCCAATCTGAGTATAAAATCTTTACAAACAGATGGGAGGTCGATAATTTTTCAATGATTTTCACATGAAGTAGTCTGAAAAGGACTCATGTATGAAGGTTTAATGTATAACTCTTAAGATACTTCGTTATAACTTCGACGAATTTCTGACAGTGCCCTCTCGACATACTATACGTTCGTCTCAATGCGTGCATCCAATTTTGTTTAGTTGTGCATGTAATCCTTTGTGTCCAAACAAAGAACATACCATCTGATATGATGACCTGTACTAACACAGCTTTTGTCCATATCACCTAAAGTTATGAGCCGTTCGGCTCCAAGAATATCTAGCGGAATATCTAGCAATGTTTCCATATCTTTAATTGCCGTAGTTCTCATGTCACCTCTCATATGAGTAAAGCATTAACACTGAACTCCCTGTAACAGTTAGATATTATACTTTTTGTCCAAAGAAGTATACCAGATTATTGAAGCATAAGTTAGAATAGGTCCAATGACACTTTAATAAGTGTGTAATAGTAGAATTAAGACGCCATTTCAAGCTTATAGTTCAACCCAACACTGATGTGCCTTCGTATACTCTATGTGGTGTCTCCATTATAATTTAAGGTCAAAGATTACAACTAAGAACTTTAACTTGTTGGATAGTCAGTTAGTTTGTAAGTTAGTTAGTTAGTTAGTTAGTTAGTTAGTTAGTTAGTAAGTTAGTTAGTTAGTTAGTGAGTGAGTTAGTGAGTTAGCAATTTAGTTAGTAAGTTAGATAGTTAGTAAGTTGGTTAGTTAATTAGTTAGTAAGTAAGTAAGTTAGTTAGTAAGTAAGAAAGTAAGTAATAGTAATAAGTAAGTAAGTAAGTAAGTAAGTAAGTAAGTAAGTAAGTAAGTAAGTAAGTAAGTAAGTAAGTAAGTAAGTAAGTAAGTAAGTAAGTAAGTAAGTAAGTAAGTAAGTAAGTAAGTAAGTAAGTAAGTAAGTAAGTAAGTAAGTAAGTAAGTAAGTAAGTAAGTAAGTAAGTAAGTAAGTAAGTAAGTAAGTAAGTAAGTAAGTAAGTAAGTAAGTAGGTAAGTAAGTAAGTAAGTAAGTAAGTAAGTAAGTAAGTAAGTAAGTAAGTAAGTAAGTGAGTAAGTAAGTAAGTAAGTAAGTAAGTAAGTAAGTAAGTAAGTAAGTAAGTAAGTAAGTAAGTAAGTAAATAAGTAAATAAGTAAGTAAGTTAGTTAGTTAGTTAGTTAGTTAGTTAGTTAGTTAGTTAGTTAGTAATTTAGTTAGTTAGTTAGTTAGTTAGTTAGTTAGTTAAATAGTTAGTTAGTTAGTTAGTTGGTAAATTAGTAAGTTAGTAAGCAAGTAAGTAAGTAAGTTTGTTAGTTAATTAGTTAGTTTGTTGGTTGGACACTGCTCTACCAGTGTCTCAGGTAAGAATAGAACTCAAGACCTTCGATATACTTGACTAAAACTCTAACCATTAGCCGGAATCCACACCATGACATAAAAATTTATGATTCTTTTATCTAAAAGATGTGATTCATACAGATGATCCAAGTGCAGATCGGTCGATTGCATTCGAATCCTCGAATAAAACAGAGTTTTCTCACTTTGTTTCAACGTTTCAAATAACTGTGTTTTCGACAGACACCCATGAAAAGTAAATGTTTAAATACACACCATCACGACTACGACGTGAATATTTTGCAAATATTTGAAATAATAAAAAAACTAAGAATGCAAACTAAACAAAATTCACTCACATGTTTCTGTGATATAAGATTCAAACTACAAAATACTATAATCACATTCTTAACTCACTTAAACACTGTACGTACAAACTTACTCCGAGTTGTGCTGAAACTAAAAAAACAACAAAAACAAGTAAAAGTATCTTTTTTCACACATTTCCCATAAAAACAGTGTCGTATTCCAAAACTGTCCCATTAGTAGGACAAATTGTATCTTACAAACGAAAAATCGACTGGTGTCAAACAGCAACAAAAAAAAAATAACACTCCATTGAACCCCAAAAGAATATTTAACAAACGAAAACACTACGACTTTGTTTAAAAATGTATTTTTAATTAAATTAGACAAAATGATGATATTTGACACATTTGTTGTACGAGTCGACAGTCAGCAGCGGTAATGGACGGACGGACAAACAGAAATTATTGGAACGATCAATTACATATAAAAAATGTCAATACAAACAAATTTAAGTTCATTTGAAAAGAAACTGGCGAATCTTTAAAACGTTTTACTTACGGCCGCTTAAACGTAACACCTTCATTCGGTTTGGTTCTTTTCCATTACGATTCGATTTCAAATATAAAAATTTTCCATTTAAATATTATTGCAATTTAAATGGCAGCTTAAAATTTCGAAAATTTTCTGTTGCATTTCGAAGGAAATTGTTTTAAGTATTAATGATTAATGTGTGATTAAATAGAAAAGTATTTTATTAAAAAGTAATAAATAAAAACAAACTTGTTAATTAACAATTGAAAAAAAACATGCAATTAACTGGCAACTGTTGTGATAATTTGTGCAGTGAATTTAAATTAAAGAATTTTGGTTTCGATCACGATCATCAAGATCAGTTTTATCGATCACAGGTATTAAAATATTATTAAAAAAATTAACATGTTAAATAACAGACTGTTCTAAAATGTTGAAAGAAAAAAATCGTGGATCAGGTAGCAAATAAAAATATATTTAAGCAAATACCAGCAAGCACTACAGCTCCGCACCACGATAATCGGATCTTCGCTCCGGAACGACCCGAGTCATACTCGGCCAAAGATTGTCAACCCAGCGACAGATGTATCAACCGAAAGTTTTTTCCACAGGAAATAACTATTGGCCACAGTCGAACCGCACCGCAGTTTTTAAAGATCTGATCCGTCTGACGAAGTGATAACGGTAGAAAAATTAGTTCGTTCCGGATATTATATGACAATGGCAAAAAAGTGCTTTACTGTCCTCTCTATGTGTTATACATTCGTTGTATAGTTGAGCAGTAATCCTGTATGTCCACTCAAATAAGTACCAGCATACTAACCTTAAAAGAATTTTGGTTTCGATCACGATCAGTTTTATCGATCACAGGTATCAGAGTTTCACTGTCCTCTCTATGTGTTATACATTCGTCTGAATCCGCATGTCCACTCAGAATATTTTGAGGAGTTTTTTTTCGTCCAGCTCAAGCTAAGGTTACCCCATAGGAAATTTGCCTACACCTCCTAGATATTTGGATATAATTTCTACAAAAGCCGTCTGAATCGGCACTTCCAATTTTGTATAGCTGTGCCCGTAATCCATCCATCCTTCCACTCAGGATGTTCCTACTGCTCTCGTTAAGGTCAGCTAATATAATGTTTGACGTTTTATCCACCCTAGTGGGAATCTCCCATGCATATATCTTGTTCGGGCCTCGAGCTCTCTACCCTTTAAAGTTAGTACGTTCGCTCTTTCGTTTCGACCTCGTAGCTTGGCCTGGTACACATATGATGTAAACCTTACCTCTAGGAAAGTATTCCGTAAAAACTGTTTTAAAATCCGATACGGTCTTATGTTAAACTTTGTCACCTGATATCGGTCACGTTGGTTTCTTGCTGACGATAGATTTGGTATAACCTTTATTGGTGCCGAATTAATATATTCTAATCCAATATAAGCATTCCATTGGTAAAAATATTTATTTAAAAAAAAGAGAAACTAAATTGGCGCTAAAAAACTGAGAATGCAAAAATATGAACATATTTGATGACATAAATATGTATAAATATTTATTGGACAATTTTTTCATTACACCCTTTAATACTTTGTTTGAGAATGGCTTATCAAGAGTACTAGGAAAAGTTGAAACCTTCAACTTCTATCGATAAAATTTTGAATTAAAAGAAAGGGAAAGAAATATCAACCTTCTCTTTCTCACACACACACAAAATAAAAAGTTTCTCAACAAAAGTTTCACAGTGTGAAGCAGGTCATACAAAAGAAGTGAAACAGCTGATTTCACCTTAGTTTGTAATTGTTTTATACCAATCGTGTTAACACCAAAAATATAAATCATACAACTTTTATTCTCTGTTTTGTTATACGGATGGAATTTCATATTTCACATACTTAAAGTGTAATCGTGTGAAGTACCCTAAGGAAAGATCTATCAATGCTGGCTCGCCTGTCCGTCTTTACTTTTGTTTCGGTCCATGTCCCTGTGTTCATTGAAAATAGAGGTAGATGCGCCAAGTTATTGGGACTTTCATTCAATGAAAAACATACATGAAGATACCTTCATACCAGTAATATTTAAATATCAGATTCTAGGCAGACATGCATGTGGACTTTGCCCCCCTTTCAATGAATACTGTAGCAGTTGTAATGCTTCCACTGGCCGCATAGAGATATATTGCTTAGCAGTTACTTCTCATCCAACCTCGGTGAGATAACTAAACTCAATGACCTCTTGTGATTGTTCACGGCTCTAGATTAGATCATACACTATACATTACTACTGAGTAGAGCGGATCTGTCAAAACAATAACGTACACACTGATATTATTATCCAATCCTCATAGCAGTTTTATGTTGACTAGAGTTTACGCAACTGAATTAAATACATGCTAAGGGACAGATGGATACGAGAAGATTGTGGGGATTCAACTGAGAGAGATTTTAAACGGAAATTGAAACAGCGACAGGACATAGAGGATAAGAGCAACAAGTCAAATAGCTACTAGGTGTTATGCAGAAGAATCATAGGAACGAAATGGGCCCTTCGTTTCACTATTGCACATTGACTTTACAAAAGTGTGATTAGACCAATTATAACTTATGCTTCAATGCTCTAATGGACTTCTTGGTACGAAAAGTATATAAGTGGTGCCATGAACATTACATCAACCAAGGATCTAGTGGCTTTACCAGGTAATCCACCCATAGAAACATATATATATATAATATATATATATATATATATATATAATATATATATATTATATATATATATATATAATATATATATTAATATATATATATATATATATATATATATATATATATATATATATAATATATATATATATATATATAATAATATATATATATAATATATATATATATATAATTATATATATATATATATATATATAATATATATATATATATATATATTTATATATGTTGCAGAGAACCCTATATAGATCTGTATACACTGGAGACATCGGAAGACTATACCCAAGCATCAGATGTGAACATTATGGAGCTTAAGTGGAACATTAGTGTAAAATAACCGTGTAGATTCATTTGTTAAATGGATAGTTTTAAACTGGGGGACAAAACAGGTTTAGGGTTCTATATTGAAAACTAAAAAACAGAAAAAACACAAACTTTTATCTACTTAATCAACAGGGATTAACCGATTTTACAACAGCAGAATTCAGTTTAAACGATATCATTTGATAATGTTCTATCAAAGACCTTACAGGATTGTTAGAAAGCTTTAATCTAATAGTACATCATACGGGTACCAGGTCACACGGAAGTCGTTGGTAACAGTTAATCGAATTTACTAGCTTAAAGGGAAGCGAGTTTGTGGTATTAACTGTGATGAATACAAAAACATTAAATGAATTAAAAATATCGGCGAAAGAATACCATAGGTTCTACCCACCATTTTGTAAGTAATAAAACGGTAGGTAGAACCGCAATGAGGTAATGCTAACGAGAGCCGGATTAGGAGCATTCTCAAAACGAGCAAGTCTAAAGTTTGTATAATAGTATAGAAAAAGTGAACGCGTAGATTAAGACGAATATAGATCAGGTGAAGAGGACTGTGAAAGTCTAGAGCATTTCCTTTGTCATTGTCAGGCTTTAAGTTTTACAGGCAATAACTTCTTACTTTCAGGAAACTCAGTTTCTAAACATCGGACGATAATATGTATCACCATTAATTACTGTATATGGTTCAAAAATGGTTTAGTTGTATTTTTTAGATTTGATAAAGAATATAGGCATCTATTCTGCATTTTAATTTGAATCGAAATTTTCTCCGTTTGGCAAATTTGGTATTCTGCATTTCGATTCGACTCTCCATAACAACGACTTACAATAACGTAAATACGATCGAAATGCCATTTTTCGATCCTTGCCTAACTAAATGCGAAAACTTAATCGAAATGCAGAATAGGAGTGATAACCTTTTATCCATCTAAACTATTTATGAATCTAATGGCTTAAAGATTAGCTTAACAGCCTTAAAAACTTAGTAATCATTTAAAAAACATCCACACTTTTAAAAGTAAATATTTACGATTATGATTTTAAGTAATACAGTATGATCGGTCAAGTTCAAGTAAATAAATATTTGTAATGATCAGCAATTACTCTGCAGTGAATTATAATTAATAAACATTATACAACATTTATTGTTATTATTTTTATTACATGTGCTGGTAATTGTGTTCAAATTAAACAGTGGAAATGAATTAAACATTTTTATTTTTAAAACAAATGCCGGGTACACTTGGTGAAATTTGATACACTCTATAATACAAATGTAATGAAAGTCTAGATATTTGTTACGGAATATATTTGGAGAGTAGATTTAATCTAAAAATAACATCCGCGTTTTATAAGGGAAGTGGAATGTGTCTATTATGTGCAGTAGGTCGGGATTATTCATTATATTTACCTTTTCAGATTCTTGGGAAATATATTGAATTCTGCGGTCTTCTATATAGATTTTCATATAATGAACTTGTTTTAACATTAGTTGGTTTTTAGTGAATATCAAACCGATAGACCAATACTTTATAGAAAATCTTGGCCGTAACGGATCTTTTTGGTTCCAAAATTTCTCAATTTTCAATTCTCTCGGCTATAAAGCTTGTTCGATTTCCGACATTTTTGAAAAATTTAAAGTCTAGAGCCTCAAAACGCTTCACTAACCACATAATACCTCTCACACCATTTAGGGTAAATTCAGCAAGCATATAGTAAATGAAATAAAAGAAAAGCAAAGAGTTAAAACGGCGTCAAGATCTCTACTTAAATCCACTAAAGGTCACTACCACAGCAAATTATTTAACAGCTTGTCATCCAAATACTACTGGTGTTGTATGTGTGTGTGTGTTCGTTTTTTCTCTCTTCAAAAAAATGACACAATTATCTACATTTTAAAATAACTCATGTACATTATTATTAGATTTTTGTTTACCAATTTGTAATAAAATTTATTAATTACATTAATTTAAACACTAATTTAAATTTTCAGTGGCAAAGTGGCGAGAGAAGTTGGTTATTTTTATGTTATCGCTGGATATGGGCACTATTTTTTATAGCTGTCTTTTTAGCCTGTGTAATTTTACAATTTTGCGAAGGCAAATATTTTATTTTCTTAACAAATTGGGGCATTATACTGTGCTCTCTAACACAACTACTGGCTGCTATTCTTGTGACACGTTGGCATTTTGATTTGGCTTCCGTCAGATCTGATCACTGTGAACGCAATGGCAGAACGAGGAAATCACCGTTACTTATTAAACTGTATTGGCTGTTACATGATGTTGCATTGCCGCTGTCGCTGGTAATTACAACTATCTATTGGACATTTTTACATGGGAAAATGAGTAAGTTATTGAAATTTTATTTTAAAATTGAGAATACCAGCGATCATGTAATGAAAAATTTAATTTAAATCCTTAATTTTTAAAAAGAGTTCATGTAAAAGCTCAACGCGCCCGACTAGGTTATGTTAGACGTATGTAAGTGCCTTCGCTTGATCGTTATATTGTTTATATTACTGTTAAATAAACTGTTAGAATCAGAGAAATATGAACGCATCAGTCATGGCATCATAGGGAGACCGAATTTCAGTTAACCCATGGATTTTATATTACCAAATCGAAGCTTTGAAAGAACTTTAAGAATCAGAATATCAATGAGAGAAAACTAGGCAGCTATTAGTATCCTTCGCTACCTTAGTCCACATTGTTAAGAAATTATAGTGTTACTGGCTCAGAAATTTTCTCCGATGAGTTTGTGTCTAAAATACTCCCTAATGCCTGCACTTGTTCAGACTGAAATTTACGCCAATAATGCGATACGGCCAAGAAAAACAATGGAAAACTAAACTTAAAGATTTTGAGTAGTTCAGAGTTTGTAGAGGATCCCACATCGAACGTGTTTAAGTTGAAATGTTCAATAGTTTCCCCAAATTAGATGATAGTCTTAAACATTGATTTGACTTCCAGAACACGGGGGAATTCGAAGGGAAGGAATTGCAGCTAATGCATCGTTCTCGAACGATACTGTTTATTTTACGGAAACGTTACTTGGCTCTCTCCTTGACTATAGTTCGAAACACTTTAGGGCTGAATAACTAACTAACAAACTAACTAACTAACTAACTAACTAACTAACTAACTAACTAACTAACTAACTAACTGACTGACTAACTAACTAACTAACTAACTAACTAACTAACTAACTAACTAACTAACAAACTAACAAACTAACAAACTAACAAACTAACAAACTAACAAACTAACAAACTAACAAACTAACAAACTAACAAACTAACAAACTAACAAACTAACAAACTAACAAACTAACAAACTAACAAACTAACAAACTAACAAACTAACAAACTAACAAACTAACAAACTAACAAACTAACTAACTAACTAACTAACTAACTAACTAACTAACTAACTAACTAACTAACTAACTAATTAACTAACTAACGAACTAACTTACACACTAAATAACTGTAAACAACGTGTTTTTTAAGGATGTCACTGCACAACCGGACCTCCCGATTAAGGCTTCGGACTAACGAGCTAACTAACTACTTAATTAACTAACTAACTAACTTACAGACTAAATAACTGTAAACAACGTGTTTTTTTAAGGATGTCACTGCACAACCGGACCTACCGATTAAGGCTTTGGAGCAATTAAGTTTCTCACAAGCATAAGTTCTGATCGGCCCTTATTTGATTACAATATGCCACTGAAGTCCATTAATCTACCTAACTAAGTAACTAACTAACTAACTAACTAACTAACTAACTAACTAACTAACTAACTAACAAAGTAACAAAGTAACAAAGTAACAAAGTAACAAAGTAACAAAGTAACAAAGTAACAAAGTAACAAAGTAACAAAGTAACAAAGTAACAAAGTAACAAAGTAACAAAGTAACAAAGTAACAAAGTAACAAACTAACAAACTAACAAACTAACAAACTGACTGACTGACTAACTAACTAACAAACTAAATAACTAACTAACTAACTAACTAACTAACTAACTAACTAACTAACTTACTAACTTACTAACTTACTAACTAACTAACTAAGTAACTAACTAATTAATTAACTAACTAACTAACTAACTAACTAACTAACTAACTAACTAACTAACTAACTAACTAACTAACTAACTAACAAACTAACTAACTAACTAACTAACTAACTAACTAACTAACTAACTAACTAACTAACTAACTAACTAACTAACTAACTAACTAACTAACTGACTAACTAACGAACTAACTTAAACATCGTGTTTTTTAAGGATGTCACTGCACAACCGGACCTCTCGATTAAGGCTTCGGACCAATTAAGTTTTTCACAAGCATAAGTTCTGATCGGCCCTTATTTAATTACAATATGCCACTGTCTGAAGTCCTACATAAACCTAATACATTTCTTTATTAAAAGATAATCTAAATCCTAGTTAAACAATATTTTGGGTTTTGAATTCAATGTATTCCTATTTCTGATCAAAAGCTTAGGTTATGTAATTGAGTTAGTCCATATATTGGTCCCATTGTGATACTCTGAAGCCAATCGCACCTCGACCTACCTATGGACGTGCCCATGTTCAGTGCGGAGTCAAAATAACCTGAGGCACAAGCACAGGATAATATCCTGTTTAGATCCATTGTGTCGAGAGAGCGATATACTGACAAAAGATGTGGTTTTATAGATAATAGTCTTGAAGCATATTTACCTACTTCGCAGTGCCCTGTCGCAAGTCTACTAGAAGTTGTAGCCTAACCCAAAAATTATTCTTACTAACAAACTGATCTTTTGCCATCATCGAGTGGCCAGATCTGTCTAAAAGTTGAAAAAGTAGTCAACAAAAATAAACATCTTTACAATTTAAAATCTTTAAAAAAAATAACATTAGGAATAAGAAATTATTGTCTTTATTGTAAATTTTGTCTATTTCCTGTTATTAATTTAAACTTCTAACGATTATTCTTTTAACAGATAAACCCTCACGATTTCCCGTCATTAGTTTCGTAACACACTGTCTTAATTCTGTGTTTATGCTGGTGGATTTTTTCATTGTTGCATTTCCGGTGCGACTGCTGCACACCCTCTACGCCATGCTGTTGCCCATAATTTTCTGTTTCTTTACGTTAATTTACTTTTTCTGTGGCGGTACTGATGAGTAAGTATGTGCTTGTTGTACAAACATTCACATTTGGAATCTGTGAATTATAACACAATTATAACTAATTATTTAATTACTGATTTTGTTTTTGTTTTGTTTATTTCTCTCCCTCACAACAATTTGCCATCATAAAAAAAATTGCGATCAAGGTATGGGAATCATTATGTTTATCCGCTATTGGATTGGACAATACCCGTACGTTGTGTGGTGACATTTGTTGGCGTTTTTGGATTATATTGTATTTATTCGATTCTATTGTTTGTGGTCTATAAATTAAGACGTTTCTTACATCGTTCATTGAGTGTTGTATGGTCACCTCATTGTGTCGGTTTAATTTAATCATTATTATTCTCTTGAGCAGTGCCATCATCATTATCATCGAACATCATATTTATAATTATCGTCATTGTTTTGCCATTATTAAATTTAAAAAAAAATACTTGCCACATATTTTATTATAATTTGTACAAGCACACACATACATACATACATACATATTTAACTTGATAATTAGTTGCTTTTTTACACCATTTCCTTTTGTAGCAAAAAAAAAATGGATGCTTGTGTTTACGAAGGAAATGCTTTCAATATCCTTATTGTATATCGATTAAAATAAATACATTTTATGTTTGAGAATTTATTTTAAAATTTCTCCATTGGAAATGGTGTATTTTCATATTATTATTTAACTTTAATTATATCATGTTGATCAAATCATTTATACACATTTATTTAATTATACTAAAGTAAGTAGTACGAAATGTATTAAAATTAAATGAAACTAAAATATTTACAATTCTTTTGTTCCTTATATGTATATGTGTTACTAAATACAATTAATAGTTTAAAAAAAATATAAATAAATTTTTATAGAGTTAAAATTTCTTAAAAATTTCTATAATTCGTTCACAGAGTATGGAAACAGTGTGAAATTCATTTGAGACTTTATTTGAAAGGATTTCACCCTAAAAAAGTACAAAAGCTATTGATAGAAAGATTTTCAACATAAAGCATTTTGTTAGCAAAACTTTTAATAGTGAAAAGTTATCAATAGAAAAGCTTGCAATTTAAAACTTTTGTAATTGAAAAACTTGAGTGTTCTTTTAAAACTTTCGATTGAAAATGTCTTTCATACAAATGTTTTCAAAAGGACATATTTCGATTAAAATTAAATTAGCTTTAAATATAAAAGCTTTTTATTGAAAGCTTTCTAACAGAAAATTTTCGATTAAGAAGTCATCGTTGGAAAGGTTTTAATAGAAAAGTTTTCGATTGAAAGGTTTTCAATAGAAAAACTTCGATTTAAAGGTTTTTTAATAGAAATCTTTCGGTTAAAAGGTTTTATATATAAAAGCTTTCAAAAAGCTATCAATTGGTATTTTTCTAAGAGAGTTTCTCAATAGAAAAGCTTTATGTTAAAATGTTTTCAATAAAAAACATTCAATGGTTTTCAATAAGATAACCTATATTAAGAAGAAAACTTTCGATTGAAAAGCTTTTAATAGAAAAACATTCTATAGAAAGGTTGTTAATAACAAAAGTTTAAAAGAAAAAAGTTTTTTAATTAGAAGATTCAAAAAACCTTTGGATAGATTTAATCGTTTTCCCTAGAAAAGCTTTCGATTAAAAGGGTTTCAATAGAAAAGTTTTCTACTAAAAGGTTTTCAATAGAAAAGCCATCGATTAAAAAGTTTTTAATATAAAAGCTTTTAAAAAGCTATCAATTGATAGTTTTTTATGAGAGTTTCTCAATAGAAAAGCTTTATATTCAAATGTTTTCAATAAAAAAGGTTTTCAATAAGATAATCTCTATTCAGATGAAAACTTTCGATTGAAAAGCTTTCAATAGAAAATCATTCGATAGAAAGGTTGTTATAACAAAAAGTTTCAAAGAAAAAAGATTTTTAATTAAAATATTTAAAAAAGCTTTTGAAAAAGCTCGTTTCCATAGAAAAGTTTTCTACTAAAAGGTTTTCAGTAGAAACGTTTTCGATCAAAAGATTTTCAATAGAAAAGCTTTAGATTAAAAGGTTTTAAATAGAAAAGCTTTAGATTAAAAGGTTTTAAATGACAAAAGTTAAAAAATGTAATGGTTTTCCATAGAAAAGCTTTCGATTAAAAGGTTTTCAACAGAAACTTTTTCTATTAAATTGTTTTCAATAGAAAAACTTTGTATTAAAAGTTTTACAATAGAAAAGCTTACGATTAAAAGGTTTTCAATAGAAAAGTTTTCCATTAAAAGGTTTTTAATAGAAAAGTTTTCCATTAAAAGGTTTTCAATAGAAAAGCTTTTGATTAATAGGTTTTCAATAGAAAAGCTTTTGACTAATAGGTATTCAATAGAAAAGCTTTTGATTACAAGGTTTTCAATAGAAAAGCTTTAAACTAAAAGGTTTCCAATTGATAAGATTTCTAGAACCTATCGATCGAAAGGTTTTCAATAAAGGTTCTCGAGCTTTCAATTTATAAAAAAGCTTTCTATTAAATGGTTTTTTTTTCATAGAAAAGCTTTTGTTTTAACCGATTTAACCGGTTTAATCGGATTAAAAACTCTTTGATTAAAAGTTTTTAACAGTACAGCTTTCGATTCAAACTTTTTGATAGCATTTAAATAGAATTTCTTTTTAAAGAAAGTTTTTCAGCTGAAAAAAGTTGATTGAAAGGTTTTCAATAGGAAAAATTTCGATTAAAAAATTTTTAACAGTAAAGCTTCCGATTTAAAGGATTTCAATAGAGAAGCTTTTGATTTAAAGATTTTCAATAGAAAGGCTTTCGATTTAAATTTTTTCAATATAAAGGTTTCGATTGAACGGTTTTCAACAGAACGGCTTTCTATTCAAAGTTTTTCTATAGAAAGGCTTTTGCTTGAGAGATTTTCAAAAGAAAAGCTTTCAATTGAAAAGTTTTTAATAGAAAAACTTCATAGAAAGCTTATCATAGCAAGTTTTCATTGGAAAAAAATTTAAAAAATAAGTTTTGAATTAAGAGCTTTTGATTAAAAGAATTTCAATAGAAAGGCTTTCGATTAAAATATATTTTCAATATAAAAGTTTTCGACTAATCGTAACAATACATTCCATTAATTTTATTATCTCCGAATGGGTTAATAATACTTTAACAAATACTCTCTTACAAAAAGCTTACTCCCAAATATAAACAAGAACTTAATTTTTTTTCTCACAATTGTTTGGTAAATATAGTTGTTTATTAAAATGGTTAAAACCTATATTTACCAACAACCAACAAAATGATAAACACAACCAATAGACTAGAGTCCACAATCCACATATTGTAGTGACGTTTTCATCATCATGATGTAGATGATCTTCATTAAGGAATGTTCATGAAAAAAGTTAAGCAAATACAATAAAGATGATCTGACAATGATGACGTTTCGGTTTTAGCAAATAAGTAAATACCAACATGTAGTATGAATGTTTTAAAAATACGATGTGATACAATTCAATTTGGCAGTTAAAAAAAAAACAAGTAATATGTTGTTATTGTTGTTGTTAACAACCACAAAATTATGAGAACAGCTAAAATAACAAAAATGTAATATTTTTATTGGTGTTTCTGTACACTTAAAAAAAACGTAGTATGATTATTTTTGCGATTTTGTGAAATGTATGATTTGGTTAGATTACTCATTTTAGACACGATCTAGATTATACGACAACATCTTGTTTATACTTCATTGTGTTTGGAATATGTTTTTTTTTTTGGCTGAATTGATTTTAATGTTATTTGGAACCGATATTTGTGAAAATTTCATCCTCCAAAACGTACCAGAAATTTTTCTAACCCTAGCTCTAGTGATTTCTGGCACGAAGACTCAATTTGTTAATACGACCATATTCAACTCCTGCAACTCCGAATTATTTTTTACACAGACTTCTTCGTGTCAATTCTGTATAATTTAGATGATAATTAATGCTCCGGAATGGAATGGAAGGTGTGGTACGAGATTTTTTTTAAACTCCCTCATCATCAGTCATCTCTTAACAATATGGTGAAACGTAGTGAAACTGTACTAAATTCTGGAGTCATATCCGGATTCCAGATAAGTTTTAACTAATGCTTCGTGATGGATCGGATGGTGGCTACTCGATTACGTGAAATTTGCACAATTTGACTGACATTCAAGCTGCCCTAAGGAATATCGATGATTTCTACCAGATTCTGAACCATTAAAAGATAACTGGCAATATCATACTGGAATTTAAATGAATTGAAACTAATGCTTCATAATGGATCGGGTAGTGTGTTTTTGATAACGTGCAGAAGGTATGAGAGTTTCTTTTTAGTTCCTTGTGGAGTAAACATATTGACTGACATTTAAGCGGAACTGTATCAAATTCTGAGCCATCAAAAGATAACTAGTAATATCATACTGGATTCCAGATGAATTGAAACTAATGCTGCCCTAAGAGATATCGATCAATCCCGGGCTTGAATGTCGTTCATCTTTTCATAATATGCTTAACAGATTCTGAGCCATCAAAAGGTAATTGGTAATATCATACTAGATTCCAGATAATTGAAACTAATGCTGCCCTAATAATATGCTAAAACATTTCGTTGTAAAACTGTACAAGATTCTGAGCCATTAAAAGATAACTGGTAATATGATACTGGATTCCAGATGAGTTGAAGCTAATGCTCCGTAATTGATCGGATAGAGGCTTCTTGGGCAGGGGGTACGAGAGTTTCTTTTTAACTTCTTGACTAGTGCACATATTGACTGATATTCAAGCAGCACTAATGGATATCGATGGTGTCTACACTACATCAAACTTGGGCCTCAAATGTCGCTCATCTCTTAATAATAAAATATACTAGCTTCTGGATCATTACAAGATAATTGCAAATATCATAGCGGATTCTATATGAATTGAAAATTTCATTCATCACGTGATGGATCGGATGGTGGGTGAGTTTCTTTTAAGCTTCTTGTACAGTTCACAAACTGACTGCAATATTGAGGGTGTTTACATCAAACATGAAGGTCTGGCATCTCTTAATATAACTTTATTAGATGCGGTGACATATTCTCGCACAAAATAGTTATGCCTTACTAATATTCGGGACAGATCATGAATAATCTATGAGGTCAAATGAGGCTAACTACAGGTAGCCAATACACAGCCCAATATGATCATAATCCTTTCTAAATCTTCAGAGAGCACAGAAAGCCAAGCTTTCGTGACAAAGAGGATGATGTAATGATTTGGATGATTTATCCAAACTGAACATACCACAGATAAACTTCTTCCGAAGTAGTTAGGTCAAAATGCAAATGGGGCCATGATGGGGGATCTGAGTGTTTACTTAGTGATATTAATACTTCTTCTTTACATTAATATAACCAACTGACTTTGCAATCAAAATTTTTCTTTGAGTGTATGATCATAACAAAATTTGTTATTTGTTTGATCTCTTGTCTGTAGTTGTGGTCGCGTGGAAGTGCTGTTGTTGTTGTTGCGGTGGTTTGTAAACAAAATCAGTTTTTGTTTGACATTCAAGTAGTCAGTCTGTGATTGAGAGTGGTAACGATAAGTTGCAATTGATTAACGTAGATCGCACGGATTCTGCTGTCTGTTAATAAACGCGCGTAAAATAAAACTTTTTTTTAAATAATAAAGCGCGTTTATTTGATTGAAAAAAAAACTAAAACTACAGACAGGTGTATGTGTGTGCTAACAAAAGCTTAAAGTTGAAGCATTAAAAGAGAGAAAGAAAATTCGAATAAAAGAGCAATAATGAAGATCTTTCATTAAAAAAAAACAAAGTTCAAAACAAGTGATCAGTAGTTCAGAGTTGAAACAAAGAGTCCGCAATAAAATCGAAAATAAAGCTAGAAATAAATAATAAATTAAAACAGCTGTTTGGTGGTGTTGGATCGTGTGTAAAGAGTTGGTAGGTTGATTGGTAATAATTTGAGCCTGTTTTTCTTTTGGTTGGAATGGTTAGTCGCTTGGTTGGTGTTTGTTGTTGTAAGCCAACTAATTGTTGCTTCTTTAAGCTGAAAAGCAAATGGGCAAAAAGAAGTGTTTTTGATATTTAAATCAAATTAATAAAATCAATAACACAACAACAACAACATTAGCAATAATGTTTCTGTAACAGTTAGTAAAATGTTAAAACAAAAAATGAACAAAAAAAAACAACTTTAAACAAATCTAGTGGAAGTTTATTGTTGCATGTAATTGACCTACTTAGAGTTGTGGTTGTTGTTACCGATCACTGCTAACACTTAGTGGTAACCAAACAGATATTTAAAGTATGAATTCATTATAAACCGAAAAAAAAAAGAAATAAGTTACAAAAATGGTTTGTCTAACAATTAAGTAAAAATAGACATTTAAAAAGCGTCATCAATATTGACAGCTACCTTCAATGTCAGCTATACTGGTAAATTGTATAATTAAATTATTAAAAATTTGCTTAAGTAATATGTGTTAAATGTTTAACAAAAAACGAATAATAAGCTTAATTAACTAAACGTCAAAATAATTGTTTATTTATGTGACAATAAGCTGTCAAAAGATACTTTATAATGAAAATATTAATTTGGGTTCAAATTATCGCAATTTTTGTCGTTTAAAGTTTTTATCGTAAATTTCTCTAACTTTGGAATCTCTAACTACCTATAAAATAATCACTAAATACATACAGTGACGAGCGTCTTTACTAGGATATTTCAATCTTATTTCGATGATTGCCTTGCAAAGTGTGTTCACTCAGAACTGGGACTTGCTTGTTCTTACTAAGTTGAGGCTTCTCGCATTTAGTACTGTGGTGCCTTCATTTACGTTCATGGGAATCGTAATCGTATAAAAAGATAATGATTTCAGTCTTCGTTCAGTTATCATTCATACCTCACTGGCTCTCGCGGACATGTTATCTTGATGAAAGACCTTATCTTGGTGTTATTACAATTACGCGGAAAAGAGGTTCTACATGTACCTCAACTCTACCAAGACTATAAACTGGTGATGACATTCCTTTGAATGATTTGTCAGAATCTAAGACTTACATAATCTGGTACTTCAGGAGCCACGTAGTGGTTGTTGTTTGAACCCAAATTTCGTGGGAAGAGTCAGATGCGGTTAAGGATCTGATAAACGGTAAAGTCTATCTTTCGAGCTGTTTCCTACGATAACAAATACCCAACAGAGAAGTGATTGTGCGATTAAGCTTTGGAAATAAGTTGGTGTTCAATGTATTAGATACAGGATGAATGAAGTATGTCAGATGAATGAGAATTATGCAGGGTTGAAAGATGATGGATGCAAGGTATCTTACAAGTGATTCCATCAAATTTTCCTTATCCAGTTATGTTCAGAGAAAACATTATTCATACTAGAATAACAAGAACAAAATATTCGGCTTATTTGATGGTTTCGTACTTCGGCTTACTAGTTACGTGTCTTAGTGCTTTTGCCGACTCCACAAAGGCCATCCCTTCTGAGTGATTGTAAATGAAAGTGATCTGGTGAGTTGTCACAGAAGCTCACCCAGTGGTTGAAAAAGGCCACTGTGAAACAAGGACAACACGAAAGTGCTCTTCTTTATTCAGTCATACTTCACTGTTTAATACAGCTTAAGGCCAGCTAAGGGCCTCCTCGAATCTTCTAAACATGATATTTTGAAAAATTACTTTTGGAATAATAAGACATCATCTAAGTTTATCTTTGTTAAGGGTACTCCGAAGTCAATTATTTGGGTTTCCCAGGCTCAAATAGATTCTTGTGTTGACATCAAAAAAAAAAAAACGAACGAATTGAAAGATATATTTTACAGATCCATTATTAGTCCATTATTCATCAATCAGTTGTGCCCTTAAAACCTTTAAACTTATTGCAATTATTTTAATTTATTTGGGAAATACATATTCTTAAAAGAGTAATTTGGTAGAAAAATTCAATTCGAGGCTTTTTAACCCTTAATAGCCTGATTTACGCCGACGTTTCAAAACAATTTAACCCCAAAGTTCGATCTTTTCCCACTCGAATTTTCGCACAAAATTTTATCAAGCAATGACAGAGTTCTGACACAAATAATACTAATTTTGAAATAAGTGATTAGAAAAACATCCGAAAAATATCGATATAATCTGATATATGATAAATTTAAAAGTCTGGGCGACTGGTGGTCCCTTGAAGAAAAAAAAACAGAAAATTCCAAAAATCTCACTAACTTAAATAGAAAAATCACTTCAAACACTTAAGCCGGTTTTACACGATCACGCAAGTAATATGATCTGTCAAAATTTTGTGCAGAACAGTACGGATGGGATCGTCTAAGCGCAATATGTAATGAAACCATTACACATTGAGAGAGAATACGGATGGAAAATTTAACAGTCATATGGCTCTCTACATTTTTTTAAATGTTTAAAAAAAACAAGCAGGTCGCATTAGAATAGGGATGTAATTTTTTGTGTAAACACAATAAATATAAATCATATGACTTTTATTTTTCTTTTTGTTATACGGATGAAATTTCATTTTACTTTTTCATTGGACTTTATGTGAGTCAAGTGTGATCGTGTGGAATGTCCTTTATTATTACAATAATATTAATCAATGATCATTTGATCAATCAATTATATATTTGCTGTTTAAGCAGTTGTCGATTTAAACTATACCTTTTTGTCAAAAGTGCACGATATCACAAAAGTAAATTTTTTTTTTGGGTTAATCGCATGTTCATGTTCAAGTCAAATGAAACTCTATTTCAATACCGATCAAAGAAATTAGAACATTTTATAAGTCATAACATTAAGTTGACAAATATTTAAATGACCAAAAACGTAATTTTTATTGGTTGGTTCCTGGCGGCACTACCAGGCTATAAAGGGTTAAGTTCTTTGTGGTCAAAAATATTTCAATATAAATTGTATTTTTTTTAATAATGTAAATGCAATTTTTCAATGTGATTAATATTAAAGTTGTCTAAATTATGACTTAAATATTTAATAATAAATTTAAATTTAAATCATGTAATTTCAATGACAACTTTAATTGACCATTTTGGATTTTGAATAACCAAGCTGCAAATAAAACCTAATTGGTTCAGCATATTCATGGATTAATTAAAATATTTAAATTTTTTTTCAAATTTTAATCAAACTATAGGAATCTTAACAACAAAAACTAGCCAAAAGCGCAAGCGTGTTTAAAAGCTTTAATTGTTAAAAAAAAATTACAAACAGACTGACAGACAGACAGACAAACAATAGTTTTTTTTTTTAATTTTGGTATGCACACATACCTATACAACACACATTTTTACCTTGAGGCCACCATTCAAATTTGGAGGGAATAAACAACAACAAAGTTATACAAAAACCCAAAATATTGCTTTAACAAAGAATTGAGTTCAAAACCAGACATTTGTATGGTACGTTAAAATAAATTAACCAAAATAAGAAAAAAAATAATAAAAAAGACAACATTAACTGTTTAAAAAAAATGAAAGAAATGCGAATAAATGCAGAATCAGAAACAAGTTAAAATTAGTGGAAATAACGCGTAAATGTAAAATCCAGTTGTACGAGTAAAGTGCTGTTTTAATTTCGTTATTATTAGTATTTTTTTTTTTTTTGTAAGCGCCATATTAAAATGTTTTAAAATTTACAACTTTTAGAGAAGTTTTAGTGTGACAAGTCTTAATTCGTACAAATGTAACGTAAAAAATTGATAAAATGTCTGTACAGTAGGGTTCTATAGTTGAAACGAAAAGTCGACTTTTCGACTTTTTTTCATTTAATTAAAAGTCGACTTTTTGCATTTTATGAAAAATCGATTTTTCGACCTTTTTCATTTAATTAAAAGTCAACTTTTAGACTATAAGTATTTTATAAAAAGTCGACTTTTCGACTTCTCGATTTTTTCGATTTTTTCGACTTTTTTCGACTTTTTCTGACTTTTCGACTTCTTTCGACTTTTTTCCGACTATTTTTTGACTTTTTTCGAGTTTTTCCGACTATTTTAGAGTTTTTGACTATTTTTCCACTTTTTTAAAATTTTTGAATTGTTTCTACAATATTCGAGTTTTCGATTTTTTCCGACTTTTCGACTTTTATAAACAAAGTCGACTTTTCGACTTTTTTCACAGACGATAGTCGAGTTATCGACTTTTTTGGAACAAAATAGTCGACTTCGACTTTTTTCGACAAAAAGTCGATTATTCGAAAGTCGATTTATAGAACCCTACTGTACAGTTCAGAAACTAGGATTCTATTGTTGAAACGAAAAGTCTACTTTTCGAAGTTTCGACTTTTTGCATTTAGTTAAAATTCGACTTTTAGACTTTTACTATTTTATATATAGTCGAATTTTCGACCTTTTCCAACTTCGACTTCTTCCGACTTTTTTCCACTTTTATTTACAAATTCGACTTTTCGACTTTTTTCATAGACGATAGTAAAGTTATCGACTTTTTTGAAACAAAATAGTCGCCTTCAACATCGATTTATAAAAGCCGATTTATAAAACCCTATCAGAAACCTGTTGTCGCTACGAATGAAAGCTGATATATACGAATTACGATTCAAGAGATACTGTACATAACCTTGTATACAAGAATGTGCTTCCCGACTTCGGCTTCGAGGGAAATTTGAACTGTGTGCTGTTAAAGTTGGAATGATGAATATATACGAATTACGATCTAAGGAATCTTGTACATATCGTTGTAAACACGAATGTGCTTCTCGACTTGCAACGGGGAAGAAGCCAACTGTGTGATATTTAAGATGATATAACTTCTTCGGTGGCAGCCCAGAAGGATCTTTTAAGTTAGCATGACATTAAATTCTTTGACTAGGAGTATCTTCTTTTTCTCGTGTAGGCGTTGTTTTAAGGTTACTGCATGCAGAGTGTTACAGTCCGTAGGACAGCCAACTGTTTCAAGTGCTGCCGGCCAGCCGACCTTGATTCTTCATACCAATCAGACAGTATTTGGTACAAAATACGATCAAAGAGATCCTGTACATAACCTCGTATACACAGATGTGTTTACCGATTTGCTTCGGAAGAAAGTTCAACTGTTTGATATTAAAGTTGAAATGTCGACATGTTTCGTGGAAAGTCTAAATGTGTGATGTTAAAGTTGTTGTGTAGCCGTTATTTTAAGGTTACTGCGTACAGCCTGTTACAGTCCGTAGGGCAGCTAACTGTTTCAAGTGCAGCCGGCTAGCGGACCTTGATTCTACATCGCAATCTTGAAATTTTTGCTTGATTCACAGACAGTATTCAATCAAAGTTGCTTTATACAAAATATGATGAAAGAGATTCTGTAAATATCCTCGTATAAACAGATGTTCTTCCCGACTTGCTTCGGGAGATAGTACAACTTGTGATATTAAAGTTAAAATGTCGTCTATATACGAATTACGATCTAAGGGACCCTATACATACCTTCATATTCACGGATGTACATTCCGACATGATTCGGGGAAAGTTTAACTATGTGATGTTAAAGTTGTCAGTTCGCCAAGTGATGTCGGCTATTGCCGGGGATCGTGTCGGTATTCGGGCTTTATCGAGTACGACACCTAAATTAATTTTTCTTCGTCCTGGCGGTGAAAATTTTCAATAATGCAACTAAACTGCCATCTTGCGGTTTGATGACCATCTGATCTAATTCTTTCTGTTTCACGATTGTAAAATACTGAATTTTTTCCATTTTTTTCATTTTACTAAAGTAGTGTTTACCAAAAACAGCTGTTCATTGTTTATGTTTTTGAGTGAAAAGTTGGCAATACTAACAAAGATAACTGATCTTAAATCCGTAACTGAAAAACACAATCTCGGTTAAAGTCCGCCTAAATTTGTCCTGAGTTTAATCTAACACAAAGTTAAGCCTAGTTTAACTATGAAGTAAGAAACCCTCCCCAGGGAGGCCTATTTTTTGGTAGAGGTACAAATATTTAGAAATATAGTGTTAAGTATTAATAATGTAAGTATTTCAGTATTTGGTCTATTAAACTACTACTACTATTAAATAAACTACTATTAAATAATTAAAAAATACATAGTTTTTTCTCTAAAACAAATATGTTTATGATCGGTCAACTAGTGTTTCCCAGTACACATGTCTAAACACATGTACATTGTACATATTTATACTCAAGGTAAATTTCGGTTTAATAAAATTGTTTGTATTCCTAAAATGACAACAAATATAAAACAATTATACTCTATGCCAAATATTACTTTAATGATTTATTTGTTAGATAAAAAAAAACGTTTAAACTTGCCACAAGAATTTGTACAAAATGTTTCCATTGACATACTTATATTCAGAAACAAAAAATATACACAAAACTTTAATGACATTAAATTGGCTGTAAGATAATTTAAGAAAAAATTGCATTTTTTGTTAATAGTCAAGATAAGATGTTAATGTCAGATAAATTCTTTAAATTTAATTTAAAAGAATTTTTGAGAGTCGACTATTAGTTATAATACTAAAAGTTGTAACTTTTTAAGATTTTCTATAATATTTAGTCACGAATAAATGATCGTTGGATCTTATTCAACTGTACTATTTGATGACAAAAACCTGTCACTGATCCTGACGAAATTTTTTAAAAACGAATTATCTTACTATTCAAATAAAAATCTATTCTTAATGCTATACGCACAATTAGAACGAACGCCGAATTTTTCAGAACGAATTTTCGTCGTCAGATATAGAACACACTAAATTATATGAAAATCCGCACAATCAATGCGTATGACGAAATTCGTCATACGTAACGAACTGTGCGATAGGTTTATTTCTATTTCTTACGCAGACGAACGACGAATTAATTGGTCAAAATTATTTTAAGACCAATTCCGGAAGCTCGAATTTTCTGAAATTTGGTGGTTGTGAATATTCTAAATTATATTCGAAAATATGAAGTTATGTTCGAAAAATTTTTTGTGCTTTTGAAATTATCTCTGGGTCATAAAAACTAAAATTAAAATTTTCGAAAATTCGAACTTAAGTTCGAAAAATTTTTAAAGCCATTAAAACCAGTTCTGGTGGCCCAAATTATCTGAAATTTGTCAGTTTGGAGTACACTTGATGACACTACAATAATATGTTGGAATATTTAAAATTAAGTTCGAAAATTCGAAATAATGTTTGAAAAAATTTTGAAGCTGTTAAAATAATCTCAAAATTGCGAATATTCACAAAAATATTATTTTAGTTCTTTTCGAGGCCAATTTCTTACATTTTCTAATTTCGAAATAATATTCGAATAAATTTTAAAGCTGTTAAAATTATCTTAAAATCGTGGAGATTCACAAAAATATAATTTTTGTTCCTTTATCTTACTTTTTCCAATTTCGAACAAACGAATTTTGAAACGAATTCGCAGTACGAATAATTTGATTGTGTTCCATTTGACGAATTTACGCAACGAATTGTTGTCGTCTAGTTTGTCATGCTATACGAAATTCGTCGTTCGTCCCAATTTGCGTATACATTTAATTTTGAAGAGAGTTTAAAGAGATTAATAAGGATCGATAGACTTTGACAGAGTTAAAAGGTAACATGAACAGAGCTAGATAGGTTTATGGCCTGTGTGATGCGTCATCTTGCTTAAAACAAGTAAATATGCATATGCCATTCTAGTCCATTCGAGACGGTAATCATGCCTCTAAAGCGTTTGTTTTTTGGCGTTTTCTGCAAATGTACGCTTTCAGCTACTGCCAACGGACATGTCCACAATTTTATGTGGCTCTATGGCCAGGATTATTGTGCTGACGCTCATTTCATGAAATGCTTCTTAAACTAGTACATTCAACAATGATTTTTATTAAAAATTATTACTATCGAAACGAGTTTAAGAGAAGCCTTACGTAATGTACACTACAACAAATTCGAAGGCCATTATCAGACTTTATATAGAGATCAATGAAGATATTACAGTTCTGAAACTCCGTTTCCTCGACGTAATTGATAAGAATTTTCCAATCAGTGTTTTTAAAGAATTTTATATCCAGAATAAATAAGAATGACAAAAAACACATTACAACACATCGTCTGAATCAGCACGCCCGAGTTCTGTTTGTCAAAATTCCAACCTCAAATTTTCTCATTTTTAAGAGGCTTCTTGTCCCGTTAGAGCCTACAGATCAGAGATACAAGCCGAAACGCCTCAAATCGGCGGCGGCCGGCCGCCGGTAATATTTTTCAAGCCGCGCCGACGCCATCTTTCTTCGGCTCAAAAACTAAGCCGGCTTAAACGTAGCCGCTGATAAAGATTGGAATCACTCAGGTTTTTTCGAAAATAATTTCACCAATTTGAACGTAGTTGCCACTATTTTAAATTATTATTGCAAATTGAAAAGTGTTGCCACACAATATTGTGCTAATATTAAAATTGTGAAAACTACTATACTATATAGAGTCAGGTTTCTATATAACAGACTATTACAGAGATTTTTCAATATAATATACGCTTATAAGGTCAATTTCTGAAGAAAAGGTTAAATTGAGCCGACAAATAATAAGCCGCCGCCGCCGACCTAAAATAAATACGCCGCCGCATCCGATCATTTTGCATCGGCTTGCATCTCTGCTACAGATACGATCTTTGTTGTATTAATAATAGTTTTATTATTCGAAAAAGACTTATGAGATTATCTCGGTCGAAGTTTTTAATCGGCCTTAGTTATGTCGAATTGCTTTGTATTCTTCTAGTAAACTACTTTGAGCTTCCTACCCTTTAAAGCTTGCACAGTATCTTAACCCCCGAGTGGCCTAGTACCCACATGAGACAAAGCTGTAAGAGTATTCTGTTTAAGATTTCTTACAATCCAATACGGACCTTATCACCTGATATCGAACTGATTTTTTTTCCTTGAATAAGTTGAGCACTATTAACAACAATCCATGAGTACCACGTTTTTTAACATTTAGATTTTGACAACAAATTTTTGCTATATTGATAACTGTGCGTATTCAACATTGTCGTACGAATGACTATACTTTGATAACGTGTTGTTAAAAAAATAATGAAAAAATATTAATAAGAAGGTAAATGAACTTTGTGGAAGTTGATATTAAGTGAAGTTTCGAAAAAAAATGTACGTGTACTTCTTAAAGAAGTACTTAGTACAATGTGCGAGAATAAAGATTTATTACACTTTGGTTTTTGAAAGTTATTATTTTGATTTTATGATTATTTTTAGTTGTTGAAAAGAAATCGGTTTATAAATATACTGTTAAATAAAGATGCTCTTAAAAGAAAGTATTATTTTTTCAATTATTTTTTTAAAGTAAAATTGCAAACAATTTTTTTTAAAGGTTAAATCAGCTGAAACTGTTACGAGAAAAATAGTGGTAATTTTGATATTAACAATTAAGCGTTCTATAATCAGCTTTATCGAAGCTTATATGGCCTTCACCCTTTCTCAGTTTAATGTAATAGTTAGTTAGTTGGTATGCAAAGCCGGAGGTCGTCACCAAAGTTAGAAATTCGAAAGCTTCAGATTTGGCTCACGAATGAATATTCTTTGTGAATTTCTTAGTTAGTTAATTAGTAAATTAGTTAGTTAATCAGTTAGTTAATTAGTTAGTTAGGTATGTAGGTAGGTATTTAGTTAGATAGATAGATAGATAGATAGATAGATAGATAGATAGATAGA
>NC_060950.1:55047512-55048552 GCF_022045245.1 Lucilia cuprina | reverse complement strand
TCTATAGTCTAGTCTATAGTCTAGTCTAAAGTCTAGTCTATAGTCTAGTCTATAGTCTAGTCTAAAGTCTAGTCTATAGTCTAGTCTATAGTCTAGTCTATAGTCTAGATAAGTTTATGATGATCGGTTTAAATCGACTTTATTTTCTGAATTTGACATACATACAAATATGGCTTAAACTTTAAAGACTTGATTTTTAAAAGCCTAAATTTCATTAGTATTGCTCTCAAATTTACCCAATATTAAGATAGTGCAAAGCAATAAACTCTTCTATGTTTAATTTTATAACAATTTTAAGAATCCGGTTTTATTTCACCTAGTTATTGCAACATCTGTAACGCTGTCTGACAGCTGGTCTAAGTTATAAATAAACAATCCCACACTTTTATACCACAACTAATTATCATTTGATAATAAAGAAATTTCAAATGAAAGTGAAAAAAGTTTTTTGTTAGAAATTTTATTATGAAGATAAGAAACTACAAAGGTAAATCGTAAAAAAACGTATACAAATATAATAAGAAAAATGTTAATAATTTAATTCATTCATAAATACATATTTTAAATATTTAGTCATTATTTAAATTTTTTCGAAAACAAATCGATTATATAATAGCAGTATGCTGTAGTAGTGTTAATATGAGAGATGTTTCTGGTAAAAGAAATTTTAATTAATTTTTGTTGGTCTATGGCAATTTCTTCTTAGAGTGATAGATATTGTTGTTTGTTTAATAATTTCACTATTAATGAGTTAGACAAATTTAAAATTTGTTACGTCGCTCCACTAACACATTAAACATTTAGATCTATGTGTGTTAGCTTTCTGTGGGTTAAGATTAGTTTTTGAAAAAATTTTACTTTGTCGATGAAGAACACTAACTAACTAACTAAGTAGCTAACTAACTAACTAAGTAACTAACTAACAAAACTAACTAACTATCTATCGATCTACCTATATACCTATATACCTACCTACCTACCTATCTATCTATATATCTATCTATCTAACTATCTATCTATCTATCTATATATCTATCTAT
>NC_060950.1:55031255-55047412 GCF_022045245.1 Lucilia cuprina | reverse complement strand
CTATAGACTAGACTATAGACTAGACTATAGACTAGACTATAGACTAGACTATAGACTAGACTATAGACTAGACTATAGACTAGACTATAGACTAGACTATACTATAGAGTGCACTATATACTTATTTATAGACTAGGCTATACTGAAGGCTAGGCTAGTAACTAGACTATAGACTTTATACTAAACTAGACTATAAACTAGATTATAAACTTGACCCTAGACTAGAATATAGACTGGACTACCGGCGTTATAGGGTAACACAATAGGATTAGTACATGAATCGAATAGAATCGAACTTCGATTTTCAAATAGAAATATATCGTTAATTTTATATGTATGTATATATACAAATGTATTTAACTAAAATATTAAATATTTTGCTTTATATTTCATTGTTTTTTATTTTATCATGTAATCATTAAACAAAAATTTACTTTAAAGCATTAATATTATAGTTATTAACTATCAAACACTAATGACTTTGCATTTTTTTTAATAATCATGCTAAAATATAGATTTCATTTCGTTTCAGCTGTCAAAATTGTGTAAAACTAATTTTGATGATGTCACTGCTACTGATGCACGAATTGGATGTTTTATACGGAAATTGGAAACGAGTATTATAATTTTCACAATTTTCTTTCTAACTGTGATTTATAGAAAAATTTTGTTTGAATTTTTATTCATTTAAAACTGCAACAATTTTAAAGTGTCTACGAAAAAGTTTTGAAACTGATGAAAAATATGAAGGCCTTAAAAGATCTTGTACATCCGGTAAAAAAGGAATTTCGTCGTGAGAAATGTGGTTTTGAACACACACCGCCAAATGATTTTGTTAAATCCCAAGTGAGTAGCAATCAATACAAAGGTGACACCCTTTTCAGATCAGAATGAGGATTTTTAAACATTCATTAAGTAAAATATCTAATTTCAATTAATTTTTAACTTTTAAATTATTAATTATATTTCAAAATATCAATGTACTAACTAAATCAGTTCATGGTAACTAATTTAAAACACTTCGATTAGCTATTCATATATAATTTCGAAAATTAAGAACTTATTAATATTGTATCCAATAGAAATCCAAATAATAACTTTAATTATAATTTAAATAGTTGAAGGTTACTTAATAGTGTGATTCTAAATGTAATCGAATCCAACCAAATCATAAGTATTGAAAACCCCAACGACCGCAAAACATGTGTTTTAAATCACAAAGTTAAAAAAAAACTTAAAAAAAGTTAAACAAACGTTAGAAACTGTTTCTAAATGGTGCGTCTATTATTTGGGTCAATGTCCAAATGTTTTGGAATATATATGTACTTACACCTCCTCATACTTTTGATATCACTTCACCTTCTTTTTATAAGAAATTCGATATAAAAACACGCACAGCTTGAAAACCAACTTTTTTTGTTGTTGATAGTTTTCTTTAAAACAACCTTCAAAATCAAAACCCCCAAAAATTTGTGGGAGGCTTTTAACGAGTTAAAGGAATTCATGTCAATCGGTCACCTTGGGAATTTTAAGGAGAACTTTCAAATCAACATCATTAAAGATGCAGCAATTGTTTTTTTGTGTGGGAAAAAATTTAGGTCAATGTTCTCCTATTTTATTAAGTAAAAAAAGTGGTATTACTATCAAAAAAGGATAAATGTTTAACCTTGCTAGAAATGGAGTTATAGACTACGTAGTTTTCGAATAACAAAAGGATATATATCTTTGAAAATCATACTTGTTTTGCGGCTGTTAGAGGCCTTCATCAACCTAAAAGTACATTTGATGAGAAGTAACTACTTACTACTGATATAAAATTAAAAACAAAAAGTCAGATTTCTATATTCGGCTGTGTCGAATCTTATTTACCCTTCACTAAGTATGTTTTAAATTACAGTTTTTATTTATCTTGTACATGTCACATGTCACACATAACATACACACAAACAAATATAAAATGTAGCAGAAAGAAATATTAACCGTTGTACTGTACTACCACCGTTAAACTGTATTACCACCCTCAAACAAATATGAGCTGTATTACCAACATATTACTGCTTTATCTCCTTGTTGTTTTTATGCTTTTATTTATAATTTGTTGAGGAAATTTTCAGAGGTAGTCTCAGATTTTTACCCATATCTCAGTTTTTTATGGACCGATTTTGCTGATTTTCAATAGGAAACTTCTCGAAAGCATGTCTGACAGAATTATTGATGATTTGGATCTCAAATATATCTGGAGTCTTCAGAAAATTGACTTCAACAGACAGGCGGACATGGCTTAATCGACTCCGCTATCTATAAGGATTTCGTATATATATACTTTATAGGGTCGGAAAATCATATTATAGAAATTACAAACGGAATGACAAACTTATATATACCCTTCTCACGAAAATGAAGGTGAAAGTAATTGTTTATAAATAAAACCGTGGTGTTCTCTTGTTAGTTTACCTTCAACTGCAAAATTCCGATATATGTCAATTAGATCATCCTGTTCTTTACCAGCTAATTCCAAAAAATGGGAAATTTGTCATATAACCTTAAACTTTTGCAGAAACATTCTACAATCGCATAGTCGCAATTATATTCATTCTAGATTTTTCAATATGTTCTTAATAATTATGTAAAGGGTTTCGATAACCCCCTCCATTGAGGTCCAAATTTGAAACTTAAAATTGACTACATCCCTTCAGAATTCGAAGTAGATTTAGCCCTTTAGAAGTCGAAATGTCTTGTTGGCCTTATTTCAAGATGATCTTTTTCAGTCACTGGGTGAGCTTCTGTTACAACTTCGCCCCATTGTGTATCTTACGCGGAGGTGGCAATTTACATATATAGAATTTCCAGTCTATTATACACAAGTACTTCAGATATATTTTCTCTGACCGTTACTGCCCCGTAGCTTAACTTCCGAGATGCAAAAACATCATTATGACCACTCAGATGGGATGGCCTCTGTTAAGTGGGTAACAGCACCTAGAGCTGCAACTGGTTATTCGAAGTACAAATAAATCAAATAAGCCGAAGAAATTCTTCTTACTCACAGAGAAGAGTTTTCTTCGAACACGGTAGAAAAATTCAATGGTATCATTTGATACCTTTTATCCATGACCTCTTTTATTAAGTCGTCAACAGCACCTAGAGCTGTAATCTGTAATCCGAAGTACAAATAAGTCAAATAAGCAGAAGACATTGTTCTTACTCACAGAGAAGAGTTTTCTCCGAACACGGTAGAAAAATTCAATGGTATCAATTGATACCTTTTATCCATCACTATTCAACCCTGCACAAAAAACAACATACAACAGACTAACTCTGGGAATACGGGCGTATTTCCCCTACATTCAACCTGTATCATATACATTATACACCAACTCATTTCCAACGCTTAGCTACTCCTTCGTGGGGTATCTGTTGTCATTTGGCAACAGCATCAAACTTATCCCGAAATATAGATTTCACAGCGCTCGTATGGATTTAAACCATAGCCAATACATGAATCCCGAAGGAACCTTAACCAACTTACCAACAAGGACATAGTCTTGTTGGCAACTAGCCACCCAAAGTACCAGATTCTGTTGTTTGTTGCTTCGACCGCATGTCAAATAATTCCAAGGAAAGGCCGAGAATACATTTGACATCAACTGATATTGCAATACACCAAGATTAAGGTCTTTCATCAAGGCAACATGTCTGGGGGTGATTGGTAGTTGTCCGTGTGTATGTTGAAATCAGTTTTCAGAAGATCTCAGATATCAGCAAGATGAAGATCATTAATATTTTCTTCGTTCGGGAAAAACACTTAGCAAAATCGGTCCAAAAATAACGGAGATGTTGTTATTGTCTTGAAACCTGAAATTAATTAACTGATACTGTTTCGTACCTCAATAAGTACTTTTTGAATTGTCTATAATATTGAATCGAGAAACATGAAAAAAGTTAGTTAATTTGTCAGTCGGAAAGGTATTTAGTTAGTTAGTAAGTTAGTTAGTTAGTTAGTTAGATAGATAGATAGATAGATAGATAGATAGATAGATAGATAGATAGATAGATAGATAGATAGATAGATAGATAGATAGATAGATAGATAGATAGATAGATAGATAGATAGATAGATAGATAGATAGATAGATAGATAGATAGATAGATAGATAGATAGATAGATAGATAGATAGATAGATAGATAGATAGATAGATAGATAGATAGATAGATAGATAGATAGATAGATAGATAGATAGATAGATAGATAGATAGATAGATAGATAGATAGATAGATCGATCGATAGTTAGTTAGTTAGTTAGTTAGTTAGTTAGTTAAATACGTAGTTAGTTGGTTAGGTAGTTAGTTAGTTAGTTAAATAGGTAGTTAGTTAATTAGTTAGTTAATCAGTTAGTTAGTTAGATTCATTTTTAAAATTCTAAAATAAATTATCTTTTCATCAATTTCAGTGGCAAAATCGTACCAAAAGTATTGTATATTTAATATATCGTTGGTTTTTGGCATTATTCTTCACTGCTGTTGTCATTGAGTCAATGATAGATCCAGATCCAGATGAGAATCCAAATTTTTGGTTATATTTTATATACATGACAAATTGGGGCATCATGCTGTGCATGATTACAAATGTTTACGCTGCGATACTGGTAACAATTTGGCATTTTCATCCAGAATATGCGGGTGAGTTAAATGACATTGACACGTAATTAAAATTGTAAAGATCAAAATGGAAAATTTTCTTTTAGACAAACTTTTAAATCTGGAATCATTAAAAAGTCCTTTTCGCATTTACTGGGCTATGCATATAACAACATTGGTGGTATCAATTGTGATAACAATTATCTATTGGAGTATTTTATATGATGGTGGGTTGACATTTCGTTTTAATAGTTTTAATAAAACTATAAGAAAAAATTTATTTCCAGCAAACGAAAGTACTTTGAGTGCTACAAACATTTTAACACACGCCTTCAATTCGATTTGTATGTTTATCGATCTGTTGATTGTTGCTCATCCTTTAAGACTTTTACATATGTTTCTGCCAGTTTGTTTTGGTCTATTCTATGCTTTCTTCTCTGTCATTTATCAATTATGTGGAGGTCATAACAGGTAAGCGACAAGTAGCCAAAAACAGAATGAAAACAAATCATTGTTTTGTCATATTCCTGTGTCTATATTTCGATTACAATTTTATTTTTGTTTTATTTTATTTTTTTTGGAATCTTTAAAGAAAGGGAAAGCCTTACATTTATCATGTGATTGATTGGAATAAACCTGTTAATTCTACGTTAACTGTGGTGGGTGTTATACTGCTCTGCTGTTGTGTTTACATGGCCTTATTTACGATTTACAAATTAAGGACACTACTCTATCGACGTCTCAACAATGCCACCTTTATCTTACCCACCACAGCACCACCACCGATTACCAAAAAACACATTGGCACCGGCATCAAACACACATCGCCGGGCATTTCTATGGTATTGGGCAATTTTGAGGGCCATACAAATCCTGCTTTTTCAAAGAGTTCTGAAAATATTACCAAAAATTCACTTTAGATAATGAACTTTAGAAAAGCGTTTTTTATAGGTATTTTATAGCTTTCTATATAAAATTAGTTATAAAATTTAGTCAAATCAGATCTATTTGGGGAATGGGGGATAATTCAGCTGCTTGAAGAACTGTATTAAAAATTCCCAAAATAGATCTATTCATATTTGCATCTGTATATATGTATATGTATTTAATAGCTTAATTAATAAGTATTTTTTCGAATTTTTTCAAGTACAATAAATTTAAATTTAAAATATTAATTTTAATTATTATTTCTATTTAATAGTTTTATTATTACATTTAAATTTTAAATATTGTAAATTTAAAATTGTAATATGTATTTTTTTTTTTTGTATTTACGCGAGTACAAGTATTTAGTGTTAGACTCAGGGGAAATTATTGATATAAAAAAAATTGTTAAATTTCATTATAAATAAGTGTAAATTTATCAAACATTTAGATTAATTATCATATTAATGTATGGCGTACTAGTATTAGAAACTATAAATAAAATATTAGTAAATAGTTTTTTTTTCAATATTTTTATTTGAACTTTCGAACTTTGAACTTGGTTAAACTTGGATGGTTTGCTACAATTCGGGAATCATTAAGGGAAGCGTAATATCATAACATAAATTTTGCTAGCTAGTTTTTATCAAGTCCTAGTTGAAGTCGAGAAAAAACAAGTAAGAGTTCTATATTCAGCTGTACCGAATATTTTATACCCTTCACCATCATGTGTTAAAAAACATTCAGTACGAATTTTATTCAAAATCAAAAAATACCAATTGCAAAACGGTAAGGTACTCCCAAAGTCCCTTTTATAGGTTATCACTTAATCCAGACTCTACAAACTTAGTTTCATGTTTCTAGGTTCAATATTATTGAAAATTCAAAAAGTACCTTTTGTAGAACGAAAAACTACAAAAAAGTCCTCTTTTTTGGGTTCTCGCCTAATCCGGGCTCTACAAACTTAATTTCACGTTTGCAACTTCAATATTGTAGAAAATTCAAAAAGTACCTTTTGTAGAACGAAAAAGTACCAAAAAATCCCTTTTTTTAAGTTCTTACCTACATGCTAAATTTTATGTTTCTAGGTTCAATATTATAAAAGTACCTTTTGTAGAACGAAAAAGTACCAAAAAATCCCTTTTTACGGGTTCTCGCCTAATCCGGGCTCTACATACTTAATATTATGTTTCTAAGTTCAATATTATAGAAAATTCAAAAAGTACCTTTTGTAGAACGAAAACGTACAAAAAAGTGCCTTTTTGTAGGTTCCTACCTAGTCAAGGCCCTACATGCAAAATTTCATGTTTCTAGGTGCAATATTATAGAAAATTCAAAAAGTACCTTTTGTACAACGAAAAAGTACCAATTCCGGATTTCGCAGACATCTGGGGTTTCTGAAAACTGATTTCACACAGACAGACGGACATAGCTAAATCCGCTCCGCTATCTATAAGGATTCAGAATATATATACTTTATAGGGACAGAAAATTATATTATAGAAATTACAAAAGGAATGACAAACTTATACATATATACCCTTTTCACGATGATGAAGGGTATAATTAAGAAGTTATCTCCACGGATTGGTTCGGTACCTGTTTTTGATTCCTAGATAAATTAAGAAATAATTTCAAACCTGATCTTATACTCAATGGATCTAATAACAAATTTAAAATTGATTTTGATTGATTTTTTTATATACGATTATTAGATCTTACAATGTTGGCAGAAAAGTGTTTAGAGAATGTCCAACAACTATATCAACTTACAATTTTTGTCATATACTTGTTACTATACGCACAAATTGAAAAGTAGAAAAAGGATTCTTAAATCGGGTTATGGATAAAGAAACCTTGTTAACTACATATAAAACGATTGATCGGTCAGTGGTTAACTATGCTGCTCCATTGTGGTCACCTTCGCTCAGTGATACCCAAAATTTTGCCCTAACGACTGTACAAATTACCTCGGAACATCACATACACTAGGAAACGAAAGTCCTTTCAGTCAAGAAACACAATATCATGTTGTTTAAACAGTTCCTCCAGCAATGCCATCGGAGAAGTCATAACAACTTTAACATCACACAGCTGGATGCTCCGCCGAGGCATATCAGGAAGGATCTTCGTGTATACGAGGAAACATATGCAGAAGACATACAGGCAGACTCAATGCCCACTGGTCACGTGTATACCGTGCCGTCCCTAACGAATGTTCTGAATGTGGTTAGGATCCTCATTACACCCACCAAATACTCTGCCAAACCTACTTCATTTCGTCCAAAAGATTTGTGGACGCATCCAGTTGAAGTGGCCCATTTTTAGGTCTGGATATTGCTGTAGAGTCCCCCAACTAGATTATTGTATAGCTTTAGCTGTTACAACAACAACAACTTTTGTCTTTCAAGATCGTAAGATCTGAAAACTTTGGGACGAAACAATCACGGCCTCTGGTCAATATTATATTGTACATAAACTTCACAATGTGTTAGATACGGTCATAAGAATAATTCTAAAAGTACATCTGAAAACATCGATATATATTTACAATTATTCTCATCTGGGTCATATAATGCTTTGTTTAATTAATATGGATCTATAATAGTTTCTTGTAGTTTAGGTGTTAAGCTGGAACCGAGTTCTTTACATAAATACCAGTCCATCATTTAAAATCATGTTCAAAAATGGTGTCCTTTTTAGAAATTTTGTTGGCTTATGTTATATCTAAATGCAACAGTAAGAACATCTATCTTGATGATTTCTTAAATTTCGGCCAGTTGTTTCCCATCTAAGATCATATGATTCCAAAACATTTCCCGTTTGAGATAGGGAACTTTTACCCAGCCTCCTCATATAGGTAACATAGACAAATACTTTCTAATAAGAATTTAAAATTTTCATTATTTTCTGGATCAATCATGCCTTAACATGCCTCAACAATGCCTTAACATGCTTTCGTTTTTTTCAGTCAAGGTCTTAATTAATTATTGATTAACAATTGATTAAATCATGATAAATAAAAACGTTTAACTAATTCTTGTATTTGTTTAAAAGAACTTCGACAATGAAACAACAAAAACAAAGCCTACAACAAATAGTGAGTGACATCTATCCAACCAACCTATTTTTAACACCATGTCTATGAAAATAATATGACGATGAAAATCACCAATAACAGTAGAATAGGGCTAAAATGAAAGTATAATTTGTAGATGACGACGACTGGCCGCCTATAATATTTTGCAAGCCGCCTGCAAGGACTAAGCCAGTCTACTGCCTTTCTTAGTCCTTGCATAGATTGAAAAAAGTCAAACCAGAGCACTGCATAATCTGGTACTACGGGTGGCCAGTTGCCCACAGGATTATATCCTAACTGGTCAGTTGGTTAAGGTTCCTTCGGGTTGCACGTAGTGGCTGTGGTTTAAATCCAAGTTCACGGGGAGAGAATGTTGGTTTAATGACTGATATATCTTATACCTAATGGGTTGGATAATCTCTCTTCGAACAGGTCTGTGTACAAAGCGGCATATGCTGGATACCTGAATCCGATCGATTTTGGGACGCCGATCGCGTTATGTGACACCGAAATATACTAGGGAATTGTCAGGTTAGTATTCAATGGTTGCCTGTAATCCCGTAGATTGATCATTATGATCATGAGAATGGAACTGATGCGATGGATATGAGGAAGTCTCCATATATTGGAGATTAGTACTGATTTGATATGCCTTCTTCGCTTCGGAGAAGTTCCTCTGTGCTGTTGCCATCTCAACAGAATATATTGATATACATGCTACGCGACTATTTGTCGTGGCAATTATTGAAATTACTGACTTTGGAATTCCTACTTCCTTTGTTACATTATCGGTTCATAAAAGAAGGATCCTGAGACCAAATACATCTCTAGGTGCTGTTGCTGAATCAACAGAGGCCATCCCAGCTGCGTGGTAGTAAACGGAAGTGATGTTTTACATCTCGGAAGTTAAGCAACGGGGCAGCAATGGTCAGAGATTATATAGCTCGAGTATTTCAGCAAAGTGCTGGTACATGGACCGGCTCAATCCATGTACAAAAATTGCCACCTGATTTTTTCATTGAAGAATTCAGGGGCAATGGTAGACCGTTATTCAAGTCTACCCAGTGGATGAAAAAGACCACCGTGGGGTGGAGCATCATGCAAGGTACTCACGTAAAGGACTTCGACATTCCCACATGTATCTCAGAAAATTATTTAGTTGTTATGAAATAAATATTTTACAGAAATAACTGTAATAATGGCCATTGTCTGCAGAAAAAAATTCTAAACAGATATTTTTCAAATAAAAAAAACTTATATAGAGACAGGTTTATATACAGACTATTATACAGATATTTTTCAATATAACAAACGCTTATACGATCACTTTCTAAAGAGAAAGAAAATTTGAGCCGAGAATTTAGCCGGCACAAATATTCTATAATAATAAGCCGACGCCGCCTACCAAAAACAGTTGCGCCGCCTATCATATTGCATCGGCTTTTATCTCTGGTCTGTTGTCTTTTCTAGTACATGACTAATTATACTCTTTATATAAAGTATCAATTCCGTTTTTAAAGTATCATTAAGGGTGTATGTTTTCTTTCTATGAAAATTAAGAAAGCAGAGATACACGCCGAGATTGCTCAAATCGATCGATTTCTGAAGAAAAAGTTAATTTAAGCCGAAAGTTTAGCTGCTCCTCCGCCACCCATAATGTTGCATCGGCTTGTATCTCTGGACTATTGTATGTTCTAGTACATGACCAATAATACTCTTTATATAAAGATGTGTTCTCATCTATTCGTTAAATCTGTATTCTTCTGTTATAATGAATGTGAAGAGAATTGAATTTTGAATATTCTTGCAACACCTTAATAACGAATGAGTTGACTTAAAGCAACTTTATTTCTTCTTAAAAAAAAATAGTGTTGAAGGACTTATTAAAAATTAATTTATATTCCATTGAATGACGGACTGAATTTTTTGTAGTTAAAAGATATTTTAATGTTTTACGATGATATGTCAATTGACCTCTTTTAAAGATTTCCAATATTTGGTTTAACTATCTGTAGATTTATTTATTTAGATTTTAACTTTACGACGTCATAGATCAGTACAATTTTTAGATTTTTTTGTAAATAAACTTTCCAAAGGTAAATGTCCTTTTGTGTGACCAACAGAGAATAACCTTAAACTAATTTATATAGACGTCATTATAAACAGATTTATTTAGAAAACTTTTTAATGAAATATTGATCCTACACTCTAAACCGGCTGAAAATCATATTTGGAGTTATCACATATTAAGCCGGAGGTCCATACTACGCGTCACCGCGTCGAAGCATTACGCGATTTGTTTATTTTTTCTTCGTTTAACTCATTTTATTTTATTCAGTAGAAAGTAGATCTACTTTAAGCATTCTACGCGTCGAGGCATTCTACGCTTTTGTGCTTATAACTTTCAGCAAATACATTGATTCTACTTTTTGGATGGACGCATAGAATGCGAGAAAGCGTAGAACGCGTTATGATTGAAGCAGAGATGTTTTCAAATTAATTGAAAGTTTTTTGTGTTATATGTAACTACACCTTGAGAAGAACTACTAAAAATACGCTTAAAGTTAAACCTAAGACCTTGTTGGATTGAAAGGTTTGATTGAAGAAAGTTCTAAAGCTGAAGGTCCAAACCACGCGTTCTAATCTCGCATTCTACTCTGTCTGTCAAAAAAACGTATAATGCCCTGTTCCTGACGCAACTAGATCAGAATGAAAAATATGGATGAAAGGAATATATATAAGTCCTATTGAAATATTGAAACGGTTTGTAGAATCGCAAAGTTCCTATAGAGTGACCCTAACGAGAGCAGGACGAGAATGGTTCTCAAAGAGAACAAGTCTGAGGATAGTATGACGGTACGAATTCTTATTGTTAACACAGGATTCCGGGCACAGCTATATATACGAAATGCGAAGTGCGGATTCAGAAGAAGGTAGAGCATGCGAAACTCAGCTAATGCCAGGCATTCGCAGAAATTAGATTCAATATCATGCCTCAAGAAAAAGTGATTGGAAAGTCTAAGAAATTACATTCAGGAAACTGAGTTTCTGAAAGAAATTTATCTGTTATGGAGATTATTACTAACTTGTCCATGCTTTTGCCAGGCATTCGCATATATTAGATTCAATATCATGCCTCAAGAAAAAGTGATTGGAAAGTCTAAGGAATTACATTCAGGAAACTGAGTTTCTGAAAGAAATTTATCTTTTATGGAGATCATTACTAACTTGTCCATGATATTGCCAGGCATTCGCATAAATTAGATTCAATATCATGCCTCAAGAAAAAGTAATTGGAAAGTCTAAGGAATTACATTCAGGAAACTGAGTTTTTCAAAGAAATTTATCTTTTATGAGGAGCATTACTACCCTGTTCATATTATCATCTACTTTTCAGTTCATCCAGCTGTTCATATTTTTTTCTTTAGTACAATATTGATACGATAATCTACAACAATTGTGTTTATCTTATCACTATGGATACCGTTTAGTGCTGCCATGTACGATGCCTTCTCGAACGGATATTGTATGTAACGCTGAATGCAGATATCGTACACTCAAAGATCTTTTCTGTCATGCCTCGACGGAGACTCTAACTGGGCTATATTGTAGTTGGGGTGATTCCTCCAATGGCATACCAAGAGGAACTGTTTGGCAATCATAATTTCGTGACTGATAAAATCTTTATTATCTTATGAAAATGGTGTTCTAAGGACCATCTGAAATATCTTCATTGGGAATCGCTCAACAATGGGAACCACAATGGAGCCACAATGCATCTAATGAAGAAATTGTGGATCACACTGAGGTAGCTGTTTATCAAACTGAATAAGTCATCAATGTTTTGGCCTTATGCCATATCATCAGCGTACAAAATCACATCTACACCTTGTAGAGATTAAATGGGAGAGGCGATAGGACTTTGACCTCAGGAACCTTCTGTTTAATTCTCTCACAGGGTTTTTAATGGCTGGCAGTTAATACTGTGGTGTTGCTATGCATTTTTCGGAAACCGTGCTGATGCTGAGCCACTGTAAGAGGTTGTGTTAGTGTAGGAGGAGAAAAGCCTCGAGTGCTTTCGTGAATGGTGATAACAGAGAGATCAGCACTAGAATCACTCGAACAATTGATCAGTAATCGGTTATAATCAGGCTCTTGACTGATCCTTCCATCTGAACATTTTTGATGACTATTACAACTCCTAAAGTAGTAAAAAGAAAGGTGGTGTATTTTGTAGACAACACGTCGTTTCGACGTATTTCTCTGTGGGTGCTAAACAAATAATCGGAAAAGTGCCAGCGAAAACTGTTTATGGTCCGAGTCAGAGGTTTCAGCAAACTTAATCGTGATCCTATCATAGTTTTTCTTAGGAGTAGAGAAAGAGAGAGATCTGTGTGTAGGAAAACCTACTCCAGCTTTAAAGTTGCAATCTTTCAATTGCTTAATCTATCATTTCTCCTCATGCACCAACCTGATGATTTCTTAGAAGCGTAGTTTATATCCTATAGAAGCATTGTTTATATCGGTTTTTCTTGTCCTTTGGAAATAAGTTCTACTGTTCAAGTGTAATGTAACTTAATTTTGGCAGCAAAGTTTCGATACTCACTGACTAGGGAATATTAAGTATTATACCAACCCTGTATGCACATTAAATCTCAGCGAAATATTCTTAAAGTATTCACTCACATTACCTTATTCACAACACTATCCCATTTCACAATCCTTGTAACATGACCCTCAAAATCACTTCCTTTGACATTAAGGAAAATATTTAAAATTCCGATTTTTTTTCATAAGAAACCTTACCTTTTTTCCAAGACCATCATTAATTCTAAAATATGGATACGAGTAAATAATAATAATAATAATAGTTTATCATACGTGAAGGTGTTTGATGACAAAAGAAAATTTCCCTAGAAAACGTGTTTCCTTTTCTTATTGTTTGTTACAACAGAATAAAACAGTTTTAAAGTTCCCAAGAGAACTTTTGCATTTTAAAATTGTTAATTAATGTTTTATGATGATATACATTCGAATACCAAGAATTGACAGACTGACTACACATGTGTATATATTACATGCAGAGATTTTTATGAATGGTGTATACTATATTAAAATTAAGTTACCGATATGTAGAAATACAGTTGAATCTTGATTAACAATTTTGAATATATCTTGCAGATCCAATATTTTTATTAATTTCTTACATCAATTGGCATTCAACTGTAATCACTTGAGTCCTTTCCCTTTTTGACATTAATATTTGTAGTACACAAAATATATTTTAAGTTATAAATTTTCATTTTTATTGATTTCGGACACAACATTATAATTTCAAACAAAATACATTTTTTATTAATTTCAAAAATTAATAACAGTTTATGCTTTTTTATACCCTCCGCCACCATCAGTGGTGATAGAGGGTATATATAACTTTGTCATTTCGTGTGTAACACCAAGAAATATTCATCTGAGACCCAACAAAGTATATATATTCTTGGTCCTTATGAAATTCTGAGTCGATTTAGCTATGTCCGTCTGTCTGTCCATCTGTCTGCCTAAAACACGCTCACGTTAAAACTAAGCCAAGGACATCAACCAAATTCACCGAAAATATTTGTTGTTATCCTAAGCAGTTTAGTATTGAAAATGGGCAAAATCGGTTCACATCGGGAAAAGTTATGAATCAAAATTTGAAACAACCTCGAAAAAAATAAGCATTTTTTACACATTCTGATGTAATTTTCTCGAAAACTATGCAAAATAATTCCATAAAAATCGGCATACATTCGTTTCCGTACAAAGGCTTAATATCTGTGGAAAATCGCCAGAATCGGTCCACAATTTCATATACCTCCCATACAAAAGTACATATTCCCGGAAATTTGGTTTTTTGTTAATAACTTCCGTCGTTATATCGATATCTTCACAAAATTTTAGAAATTAAAATTTTATAATAATAGAATTTATTCAGAGGAAAAATTTTTTGGGTGGGTCCATAATTGGTCATAGCTCCCATACAAGGTCCCCTTCCGAAAATCACTTAAACGCGCATAACTAATTACTAAATCAAGATATTGATATAAAATTTGGTACATGTATTGCTCTTATATACAGAAATATTACAATGAAAGCTTTTTTGGGTCGGTCCATATTTGCTCATAGCTAGGTCATACAAGGTCCCCTCCCGAAAATCACTTAAACTCGCATAACTCATTACTAAATCAAGATATCGATATAAAATTTGGTACAAGTATTGCTCTTATATATTGAAATATAACCCTGGAAGTTTCTTTGGATCGGTGCATATTTGGTCATACCTCCCATACAAGGTCCCCTCCCGAAAATCACTTAAACGCACATAACTCATTACTTAATTAAGATATCGATATAAAATTTGGTACAGGTATTGCTCTTATATACAGAAATATTACAATGTAAGCTTTTTTGGATCGGTCCATAATTGGTGATAGCTCACATACAAGGTTCATTCCGAAAATCAGGTCGCCTCCCGAAAATCATTACTCAATTAAAATATCGATATAAAGTTTGGTACAAGTATTGCTTGTACAAGGTCCCCTACCGAAAATCTTTTAAACGCGCATAACTCATTACTAAGTTAAGATATCGATATAAAATTTGGTACAAGTATTGCTTATATACAGAGAAATAACATTGTGAAATGTTTTTCCGGACGGTCCACAATTGATCATAGCTCCCATATAAGGTCCCTTTTAGAAAAACACACATACAAGGTTCCCTTCTGAAAATCAGAAAAAACGCACATATCTCATAACCAAATATCCATACATTTATCAAAAATATTGCTCTTATATACATAAATTCACTATAAAATTGTTTTACGACCGGTCCATATTAGTCATAGCTGTCATACTAGGTCCATAAAATCACTTAGATTCACAATATTTATTACCAAGTAGAATTCTGAAATATTGTATTTATGTACATAATTGGTCATAGCTCCCTTTTACGAAAATCTCTTAAACGCACATTACTTATTACCAAATTAAGCTATTGATACATAATTTGGCAAAAATATTAGTTTTGTATACTTCTATTTCTCTTATACTAGGTCCAGCCCCTAAAAGCGCTTTAACCGTATTTAAAGAGCATTATCAATTTGTGTTGAACAAAATTTTGTGTAGAACAAAATTATATATGTATTTGTATTTTGAAAATCTATAAATCTTTCACACACATACAAACATGTCAATTACTAAATTTATAATGTTCAATAAATCTTGGAATTGTAATAGATTTAACTTTTGGGATTTTTTTTATTAAAGACATGAGAAAACCTATTTCTCAAATATTTGATCAATTAGAAAAGTAATAACATAGAAGTAGCTGGTGGAGGGTATTTAAGATTCGGCACAGCCGAATATAGTGTGTGAATAAATCAAACAATTTACATATAGTTATCTAGAATTAAAAAACATAAATTCTGATACCATAAACTGCAAATTTAATAAAGTTTCCGTGAAATTACATTA
>NC_060950.1:54929864-55031155 GCF_022045245.1 Lucilia cuprina | reverse complement strand
CTAGAACTGAACTAGAACTGAACTAGAACTGAACTAGAACTGAACTAGAACTGAACTAGAACTGAACTAGAACTGAACTAGAACTTAACTAGAACTGAACTATAACTGGACTAGAGCTGAACGAGAACTAATTAGAACTGATATAGAACTTAAAGTTGAGCTAGATCTAGAAACGAACTTGAACTGATCAAGCTGTATATTACTCCTTAAAAATTCAGAGTAACAAAAATGTATACATGGGTATATACCCAGCAAAAAAGTGTGGGAAAAGATGTAGTATTTCATCACAACTAGTAACCCGAAGTGCTTCAAATTCGGGTGAAAATCCGACGAATTTTGCATTAGCGTGTCATTGGACGGATGTTGTTCATTTCTGGCAACTCAGAACTACATCTAAACTTAGTTTTTGAAGCAGTAAAGATATGATAATTGGATGTCAAAAATAAAACTCTTTCCCTTAATGACACGCTTATAAAAATTTCACTGGTTTATCACCGAAATTTGATGTACTTCAAATATGTTATTTGTATGACTTCTCTTTTCGCACTTTTAAATCGGTTTTCTTTTGTTAAGAAATATTTGGTTTATAAAAGTGAATAATATGTAATCACATTTTTAAATGTAATTAAGATGTATTTTGTAAAGTATGACATTAATTATTTTTTGTTGCGTATCATCGTAATCACATTTTTAAATGTAATTAAGATGTAGTTTGTAAAGTATGACATTAATTATTTTTTGTTGGGTATCATCGTCAACTTTAACATGGGACAACCACCATAAAATCACTTGACCTTTTCAATTTCCGGATTAGCTTTTTTTAAAGTGTTAAAAACAAATATTATTCATATCATGTATGTATTTTTAAATATTGTCGACATTGACACTTTAAATCACAATCACTGTATTCATTTTAAAAACATATCAGTATTATAGTCATTCTAACATTTCTTTTATTATCGGTATGAATATTCGAATGTTAAAATCATATAAATATAAAAAAGTAGGAGACAAAAAACAACAAAACGGAATCATAACGAATGTCCTTGATACGTGGTTGGACATTTTTATTATTATTATTTGTAAACATGTCCATGCAACAACATGTGTTTGTACTCAACAGGAGAACCACAATTAATACTGCATTTCATAAGAAAATTTAAGCAAAGTTAACTTGAAAATTAAAATATTTACTTAATACAAGTCCTAAAAGGGTCTTCTGTAACTAGAATACAATAAAATTAGCCAAACAACCCACACATTCGTTTAAATGATAGAAGAAAAAATAAAACAATACATATATGAAAGTACTTCGTATATGACAACGTAATGCAATTTGTGTCAAACCGATTCTCCAACTACCACGTTCACTGTCACTGCCACACATCCCGATCGAATAGTATAGTGTGTTAATTAAATTTTAACCATTCCATGGCAAACACTACTCGTTCGTTTCAATTTTTTTTTCATTTCTCTGTTTTCCACATGAAATTTTCATTGGCAAGGATAATTTCATTACCCGCTATGTCGTTTTAATATTATTAGTCGTATGAATGAAAAACTTAATGAATGAACGAATGAATGAAATTGAAACTGTATAATTTTCACTTTAGAAAAACAATTGCACGACTGGATTTATTCGTTTCCGGTTTAAAATGTGTTCTGTTACACAGAAAATGCATAAAAAAAATTGCAATGTTTTTCTCATCGACGTCATGTCCCCAAATGCATGTCTCATGTTAACAAAGTTTTTAGAAAATTATTGTTTACACTATTTATACACATATGTAGAGACCATTACCGCAATCATTATTATTTTTTTTATCATTCGAGAGTTAGACGCTTCATTACGATTAAATTGAAACATTTACCAAGTTCATATAACTATGAATTAAAAACTGCCAGGCAAAATTGTTAAATTTCTTTGTCCCATTGGAGTTGCGAGTATTTTGTAAATACATATACTTAAGTAATAATTGAATTAACTTTTATATGATTAGAGTGCAATAAAATCTTAAGTTTAATTAAATAATACTGATCCTAGGCCCACCTCAAAGTAATCGCCTTAGAATCATTTTCTGATTTAGCTATGTCCGTACGTCTGACCATGTAAACTTCGTACACAAACTACAGGTCGCAATTTTGAAGATAATTTAATGACAAGGGCTATTTAAAACGGATAAAATCGGTCCATTTTTTCACCCAGACCTCATACAGCTGAACCCGCCAAATAGGGCTTTTAAGTTCATAATTATGTTTAATATAATCGTATTTTGACAAAAAGCTATGTTCTACAGTAGCCTTTATGATCCTAACTAACAAACTAACTAACCAACTAACTGACTAACTAACTAACTATCCATCTATCTATCTATCTATCTATCTATCTATCTATCTATCTATCTATCTATCTATCTATCTATCTATCTATCTATCGATCTATCTATCTATCTATCTATCTATCTATCTATCTATCTATCTATCTATCTATCTATCTATCTATCTATCTATCTATCTATCTATCTATCTATCTATCTATCTATCTATCTATCTATCTATCTATCTATCTATATATCGATCTATCTATCTATCTAGTTCATTAAAAATCCTAATGATTCTGAAATCTTATTATCTAAGAAAGTGAATACTTATCCCCTTAGGCTACAAGTGTAATGAATTTAAATTAGAGCTAGTTGCGCTGATGCCAGATGGAGGCTAAGCGAGGTCAAGACTCTGGCATTCGAAAGCGAATAGTGCTCCAACAATGGTGTTGTTTTTAGCTAAGAATCCCTAAAAACAACTTCCAAATAGACGTGTACAAAATCCTTTTAACCTTGTATGACAGTAAGAAATCTGTGTTTTTAATGTGCACACTCTATAGATTACCTGGGGACTGTTAAGTGATGACTGTAACCACTCTCTCTTTCTCTGTCTCTGTTACAAAGCGTACATTCATGAAGAGAGACGAAGTACAGGCAAACATATAGTTCGACATTAGCAGAAGGACTGTCATTTGCGTATGCATTGACTCATTGTCGAACTACTGGGTATCAATATGGCAGCACACAAAGGGAGCCTTTCTAATAACCCAAATTAGATCATCAACAGCTGTTTCAAATTTCCACTTATTACAAACTACAAAATAACTCCTTCTTCAAAGTATTTGTTTTAATAAGTACAATATTTAATTAAAAATTTATTAAATTTATATAATAACCTTCAATGTAAACTGAATAACACAAACACACATACTCGACAGATTCTCCAAGTAATACAAAAAAAAATTAATTGAAAAATTAAATGAAAATATAAATAATTGACAATACTTATAACAATAATGTAAGAGAAAAATTGGGAACATAAAATAATAAAGGTTCATTTACCCAAAAAGCCCGAACTGAGAAAAACCCACGACTTGAAACAAAGAAAAACTCTAATAAAATATATATGTATATAAAAAAACTAACAAAAACAACAATAATAAAACAAATATTAACAATTACAGTAAGGATATTAAATAGACAGACAAACATACTACATGCATTAACACAGCGAACATATTATCCTTGTGAGCTTCTGAAAAAGGGAATTTTTATTTCATTTTCACCTTTTTTTTTGTAGATTTACTGGTTGTGTTCCATTTTCCAACACAACCAAAATACAACTGTCAACAAGCTTCATTAAAAAAAGAAGAGGAAGAAAGAGACCTAACCCCCACTTTTTAAAACGAAACGAATCAAAACACCTGTGAGTTCGAAAACAATATCCAAATGTTAGTGTTTGGTAGTTGTGGGGATAGAATGGATTTTGTTTAACAGCTATCAATGTTCTCAGAATATTAGAGACACAATTCCTTTCTTCAGTATATGGTTTATGAACAGAGAGTAATAAAACCAAAAAACAACATGTATGGACATGCATAAGCACGCAAAGCTCAGGCATAGATACCAAATAGTTACACAAACATACAGACCAAATAAACCAAAAAAAAGTAGGAAAACCTGGTTAGAGGTCAGGTTAGATTGATTTCAAATATACCCTACAAGCGAATATGATAAATTTATGATAAATTCTACGATAGTCGTCCTATTTTTTTAATTGCATCTTAAGATTACTCCGATTTCAATGATCGGAGAGTTTTCCCGTTTTTCCTACCGAACGCGACGTTGGGTGGCGGATAGGTGGTAATTATTAATGAAAATCTGTTCTTTCCTCGCGGTCCAAAAAAACTGAAAAAACAGATATGGATAATAAAAAGGTTACGGTACAGGGCGTCAATTATCCAGTACCGGCGGTAAGTGTTGAGCTGCTCGCGATTCACATGTCGTTGTCATCCTGAAATCGTGAGCAAAAGACTAATACGGGAGGGTCGGTTTCTTGGCCTCCGAGGCCGACAATGTGTCAATTATACAGCATACCATTAGCGAAAACATAGGGGTAACAGAGAATGATGAATCAGGTCTACTGAGAAGTTGACAACTAAGAAAAAACCTAAGAAGAAAATGAGTCTCCCATCACTTAATACAAAGTCAAGCCATACTTTACTAAAAAGAAAACGGACTGTCTCACAAAATCAGATCCTCCGAGCAGTTAAAAACTCTCTTAATACAAAATCGAAGTCAAGCCATGATTCACTCAAAGAAACTTTAAGTCAGAATCCTGCGAGTAAGAGTGACAACCCCAAGCCAGATATTCTGAAGACGAACACGTCGGAGGAAACAACCTCTATGGTAAGGTCATCTCAAAAAAAATCCCAAAAAGCGATGAAGGAGAAGCTAGACGGTGGAAATATAAAAGAGCCAACATCTTATTCCAAAGTTACCAGAAGAAAATACCGTGACCAACTCTGCTATGCAGTTCACTATTCCTGTAATCCGTAAACAGTATCTGGTCAACAATAAGATAGTGGACCACGCAATCATTTTAAAAGGCAAATAACTTATAGAGAGCATGAGCTCAGCATGAGAATAAGAATAAGTACTATATTTAGTATTAACTCTTTCACGTACCGGAGTCCCATGATTTTTTTAATTTTTCTTAATTTCAAGTGTAATTTTGAGTACACAGCTACAGTAAATGGTTATTTCCAAAGAAAAATAAGTTATTTTTAGAATTTGATGCCACTACATACTAAAAAGGTAATATGTATCCTGCGATATCCTTCGAAAACACTTTTTTCATTTTTCATCATTAAAATATCGTCGATCGAAAGAGCTGCAAACTGCTTAGGTTTATCTATAGTCAATACAACCAAAGTATATCCATTTCGTGGAATATGTGTAAACCTAATGAGATGACAAAGCATTCCATGAATTCTGTGACAATGAAAACTGTGATCCAGATTTTAAATACTGTGCCATCCAAGGAAATACATACCTTTTAAGCATTTTCAAACGGTCTCATTATCTGACCAAAAGATTTTATCTCCGATCTTACATAAAGACTTTTCTTAAGGACAACTAAGAAGAAAAATAGAAAAACGTCTTAAACTACAGCGATCGTATGATAATAATGATCATAGAGATTATAATCTCTATGATGATACTGTGAACCAGATTTTAGATTATCAAGATAAACTTCTCTGTACCAGCGAAGGAACTGCGAACAATCAGTTCGCTGAAGGTTCTTTCAATCACAAAAAGATTGTAAAAAATCTACAGACTTATTACCGTTTTAAGATCTATTATTCCTTTTACCACCGAAAAACTACGAATTGCATTCCCAAATGGTTCTTTTAATCATAAAAAGGCTTGTTTAAAACCAACACCATATTCCACTTAAATTCAGACACAATGTAAAGAAAGCTTCATGCAAATTCGCATTCCTAACTGGTTCACAGGAGGTTCTTTTAATAATAAAAAGGCTCGTAAGAGCTTATCTTTTTTTGATCTATTATTCTGTTTTAGTTGACCAGAAGAGTTATTTCCACAAGATCCTTTAGTTGGTTTTACCGATTTTTTTTTTTAATTTTCACATCGTATTCCTGTATGTCAGGAATAGGTAATATGCTAATTATTATTTTAAAATATTAAATCCGTATATTTGAGATATATAACAGTCCTCAAATTTGGCCAGAGCCACTTTAGTGTCAACATAATTATTTAGTACAAAAAGTAGGCGGTCTAGCATTTGGGACGTGGCACCTCCCATATAAATTAAATACAAAAATTCATTTATCTTAGAAACTTTTTCAGTTAGACTCTTAAAGTATTGCATAAATAACTTTAGCATCCGTTTAAACATTTTGGATAATAAATAGGCGGACTACAAATTAGGGAATCGGTACCTCCCATATTAATTAAATACAAAAATTCGTTCAATTTTGCACGAAGAACTTTAATATTATAAATATAGAAAAAAAGTGCGACTTTCATCTAGGGGGTTTGGAGCCCCCATATGAATTAAATAGAAAAATTAGTATATCTGAAAAATTATTAGAGCCAGAATCTTAAAATTTTACATGAAAAACTTTGACATTCATCTGGACATTAAGAGTATTACGGAAGGACTTTAAAGTGAGGATTTACAACCTCCTACATGAATTAAATAAAAAAATTTAATTATCTGGGAAACTAATAGAACAGATTCTTTAAATTATGCATAAATAACTTTAATATTCATCTGAACATTTTGGAGAAAAAAAAGGCGGACTTTCATTTGGGGAGCTTGAAGCCCCCGCAAGAATTGAATGGAAAAATTCGTATATCTAAGAAACTATTAGAGCTAGATTCTTAAAATTTTACATTAGGAACTTTGAAATTTATGTGAGCATTTAGAGTTTAACGGGAGGACTTTCAAGGGGTGGCCTTATCACCTCCCACATAAAACTGACAAATTCTTTGAGAAATAAAAATTTCTCCATCCTTTTTAAGCATTCATTTTGAGATTATGTGTGATATCCTTTGGGAAAATCCTGATACCGGTAAAAGTTACACAAATTCGAAGCACACTAGGGAAATATTATGAACCGCTAAAGGTGACGAACTATGGCTACATATTGGTTGCGAAAAGTTGTGTTTTCTTATGTATAGTTTATAATTTTAATCTCAAGACTTTTTTGTTGAAAAAAAGTGTAACAAACCTAACCATAAACTTAAATACACCCTCTACTCAAAACACATACTAAACCCGTATACTTAGAACAGGCAGGACGAAAACAACACCAAAAACAAAAAAAAAAAGAAAATTAAAAAAAAAAAACTACTAATAACAAATAAAATAAAACTGACTGCTAGAATTCATAAAATATTCATAAACTCTAGGTCTTGTAGTTAGTACGAACAAAACGACCGGCAGAGCTAAAAACTCAAACATTAGACAATGACAAAGTTTAGTTGGATTTCGAACGTTCAGGATTTCAAAACATTTAAACGGAAAGAAACTAAAAACGCAATAAAACAAATTATTAAGAAAAATACTTAAGTAAATAAATTGAAGAAGGGAATGGAAACTATAAAACAATTAAAATACTCGCCATATTGTTGAAATAAAAAAGAAAGAATTAAAATACCACAAAAAATTAAATTTACGATTTAGCACGTAGTTTTTGAAATATTTTAATTATTTTATATAAAAAGTGTAATTTGAAATTATTTAAATATCACAAAACGCCAAAAACATGTTGCATGGCAAGAGTATTAAGAAAATTAAGAAAAAATTAAAAAAATTAACCTGGCAAATTTTATTCAAAACAAAATTCAATTAAAATTCAATTTAAATATAAAATTTTCAATTTTTTTTGAAAAATCATGGGAGAATTTATAATAAAGGAATTTAAAAGATTTTTGAAAAAATTCTTAAAAAGTTTTTAAGTTAATATTAAGTGTAACAACCAAATAAATTAATTTGATTAACAAAAATTGTTTTATAACCTTAAATTTAACAATAAAAATAAAATTTTAATAAAATAAAAACAAATATAATAAATCAGCAAGTAAAAGTCATAAAGAAACCATTAAAATTATTTTCTAACAAAATTGTGCCGTGTCCAAGAAAACAAAAAAATAAAAAAGAAAATTGTTATTGCTGAATAATAAAATATACAAAATAATTTCGAATAATAAAAAAAAGAAAATCAAGTAGGAAAGAAATAAAGAAATAAACACGAAAATAAAAGGAAAACGTTGACAAAAACAAAACGGAAATAGCTGTGATTCTGCTATATTGGCTACCGAATGGATAATGGGTATTTGTTTAGACACAGGTGAGTGGTAATTTTCCTTCCTTGTTTTCTTTTTTGTTTCTTTACTTCAATTCTCCTTTTCGTCATGTTTTTTTGTAATAATTTGTTTAAACACAAATCACTTGGAGTGGATAATATTGTACACAATTTCCTAGAGATTTTTAAGAAAGTAACTCTTATTATAGTTGTAAAGTCCTTGCCCTATCCCCTCTGTCTAAAGTCCTCAGCTAACGATTTATCTTCAAAATTGTCATCTTTTTAATATGATTTTAGAACAGTTCTGAAACGTATGTTTATTAAAAGATTTTATATAGTTCAAAGTTTTTATTCTGGCAACTAGTTCCGTGGAAGTTTAAGAAAACAAAAAACCTTTCTTCTTCGAATTTCAATAATTGGAACTTATTTTCAGAAATATTTAAAAAATGTTGACACTGTAAAATCCTGATCTCTTTAGTATATTTTTGAATACTGCTCAACTCTTGTACGGTCAAAACTAAATTCAAAAATATTTCGAACTAGCTATACTACCCTAGGTTATGTTAAGTTATCACTGGTAGTCTATTTCGGCTTTACTTGGGTCCATTATGATCCCTTTTGTAAAAACACTTGTAAGGAGAACAAAAAGAGAGATAGATAAGAGTCTAAAAAACAGAGACAGTAGCAAAGATAAAGGGAGGATAAGAGAAAGATTGTTGAGAAAGAGAAGACCAGGCCAACTGCCATCGATAAATAGTGTAACAGGTTCACACATCATTCTGACAAATTTATAAACGCCAGATGAAGTGATAATGGAATATTTCATAATTCGGACAATTCCGCCAGAGAAGGACAATCGCTGAGAAGTTGAGTAATAGACTCTTTTTCATCATCATTTTTGAAAGGTTAATTCTAAAACAAAAAAACACTATTTCGGCTTTACTTGGGTAAGGTAAACAAAAAGAGAGATAGAGAAGTGTCTAAAAAACAGACACAGTAGCAAATAACAAGAGGGGATGAGAGAAAGATTGTTGAGAAATAGAAGACTAGGCCAACTGCCATCGATAAATGGAGTGAGTAACAGGTTCACACATAATTCTGACAAATTTAAGAACGCCAGAAGACGTTCTAATTGAATATTTGACAATTTGGATAAATCGCCAAAATATGCCGAAATCGGGTCTCCACCAGAGCGGGATAATCGCTGAGAAGATGAGAGAGATAGACTCTCTTTCACCATCATTCTCGAAAGGTCAACACTTAAACAAAAAAAAACACTATTTCGGCTTTAGTTGGGTCCATTATGATCCCCCTCTAAAAATACCTTTAAGTAGAACAAAACAAAAGATAGAAAATAGTCTAAAAAACAGAGACAGTAGCAAATAAAAAGAGAGGATGAGAGAAAGATTGTTGAGAAAGAGATGACCAGACCAACTGCCATCGATAAATGGTGTAAGTAACAGGTTCACATACCATTCTGACAAATTTATGAACGTCAGAAGACGTTCTAATTAAATATTTGACAATTTGGATAGATCGCCAAATAGGCCGTTTCAAGCGTACGAAATCGCGTCTTCGGCAGGGCAGGACAATCTCAGAGAAGATGAGTAATTGTCTCTTCTTCAACCTCATTTTGACAACTCCTACAGAAATCGTTGAACGGGTAATGCAGTAATGCGTCTAGCATGGTTACCAAATCTACAGTGGCCAGTGATAATCGATATAAGCCTACTTAGTTGAGGTCTCTGGACACCAAGAAGATATTTATTTGGTGGAAGAAAAGATTCTAGCGATACCGAAGATATATAATATTGGAACTTTTTCACTAGAGACGGTACCGGAATACAATAAACAATATACTGATTTTTCGGTATAAGATCTATGATCTTAGCATGACCTATGGATCAGTGTTTCCACTTAATAGTTAGACTAAATTTGGCCGCAGTTGTCATAGCTAATTGCCTTACTAAAAGGTCGATACAGAGCCAGTTGAGCATAGAGAACAGCGCCTTTGAGGGAATCGTTCTGAGAACGCAGTAGATCTCTTGACCTTTTCAAGTTGTTGTCTATATCCATAACTGGATCAAAGAGCCTGTAAACATTTCTTGAATTTCCTACTCTAAAAAATCCGCCTAACAATTTTAAAGATTCTAACTGCAATAATTCTTCAAATTTTCCAATATGTAATATATGAATGATGCCAAACAAATTATTGCAAGTTCGACTTGCAATAATACTATCTACCTATGAAAAATATAAATATACAAACTGTTCCCAATTTATACGAAATTTTGTATTTAATACGTATATATAAGGTACCAAGTCGCCCATTAAAGTCCGTCCGTTATTCTCTAAATGTCAAAGTTCTTCGTGTAAAATTTGAAGATTCTACCTCTAATAGTTTCTAAGATATACGAATTTTTCAATTTCATTCATATGGGACCTCCACGGAAAATGAGAAATGTTATAATCACATTTTTCAACTAGCAGATTCGACGTCTATATTGGGGCATCTCGACCGATATATTAAAAAGAATGAGTTCCTCTATAATAAGAGAATGTGTTCCCAACACCCATATAGTTTTTGATCGTTTGACAGGTGTTTGTACAACAGATTATAGGAATAATTCTTAATTTAATCGTAGAGTCCGTAGAACTTTTTAATGTATGAGCCACTATTTTGGGCCTTCTTGAACGATATTTTCCTCTAAAATTAGGGAACTTATTCCCCACACCAGATCTTTTGGCCAGCAGATTATAGGACAAATTCTCAATTTAGCCGTAGATTACGTATGTGGACTAAAATTCTTGCAGAAGTATTTTATGTCTTGTTTAAGCAGAAGTACTTTAAACCAAATTTATATTCCTTCCACCAATTTAGAGAACTTGTTCCCAACACCCGTATATAATTTCTGACCGACTGGTAAGTGGATCATATGTCTTACAAATTAGAAATACTATCTTTTAAAACAATATTATTCATGTTTAATTAGATCCCACTTTAAAGATGGTCATTAGCTGGATAAGCACATTTAAATAGATCGTAACTTTTCGTCTTGAGATTAGGGTCTTTGACATTAGACTACAGTCATCTTCTTATCATCTAGATTACAAAAATTAAATATTTCTGTAGCAGTTGCCATTTGATATGTTCTTGATTATTTTGTGAACCAACTTCTAATAATGTTGATAGAGTTATTAAGTTGGTTTAGATTGAACAGAAAGTTGCTATAAGCAACATATCATGATGATATATAAGTAGTAGTAGGACGAAATCTTTAAGGTTTAATAGAGTTTAACAGGGTACAAACAGTCGAGCTTTAATGGTCTCAATGTGCGTATAAACGCTTTAGTATTCTATGCCCTCTACCAGCTAAACTCTGGCTTTAATTACAACACTTTTCTAGTAATAAGATATGTATCATATGGTATTAAGGCGATGAAACTCTGACCTTAATTACGACTCTTTTCCAGTGGTATGTTCTCGGGAACCACCGGTAGCGAAGGAGTTTTTATACTTGAAATTATGAGCATATGGTATAGAACTTTTTTTTTAAAAAAGTCGGTTATGGCTTTAATACCGTCTAAAAGTCTTGGATGTCAACTAAGGCACCGGATACGTTGAAACATAATTTATGCGAACTGACCAAAAGCGATTATAGGACATGTCATTTAAGTTTTCCTTGAAGCATTGGTAAGTTATAATCGATTATCGGATGTGCTTGATCGCATACCAGAGAACTTTGAAACACTGATAGCAGATAAATATGTCAAGTTGGAACATTAGAGCAACTACTGGGTCACAAATTGAGTCTGGAGTTTTATATTGAAGACCCAAAAACAGAAATAATATCTAATAACATTACTTGCTTACAGGCAAAAGTCAAAGCAGTAATTAGATTAGATTTTATGATAGCCAGAAGCCAATTTGTAGGATTGGATTAAAGGAAAGCTTACCTTTAAGAATAATCACTCAGAGATAAGATATACATCATATGGGCACCAGGCCAATCGGGACCAAATCAAAAGCTTTAAAAGAATGACAGGTTGAGGTACATAAAATGACGAACCCAACACCATTTGACGCAACGAGGTCTGAATGATAAAACGGTGGATAGAACCACTATGGAATGACCCAAACGAGAATAGGACAATAAGCGTATTCAGAGTAGAAACACACTGATTCAGGCGAATATATAGAGCATGTAGAGAGGAAACACTGGAGCACTTTTTTGCTATTGCCAGCCTTTTGTCGAAATAAGATTCCAATATTTTGGGAGTAATATTATTCCGGATATTAAAACTCCGAGAACACTAATTGAAAAATTTTTAAGAATCACAGACTTTTTTTTGAATGCCAGATAGATGCTTACAATGTGTGTTAGACAGTTATTTTGAGAGGAAGATGTATATACATCATATCCGAAGAAATACACCTATGCTTCTAACGGGCCTGTTGTGCGCTCCTTAAACAGTGAGGACTAAGCTTAGGAAGTTAAGCTGTTTAATAATTTCTCAAACATTTTCAGTACTGGAAACTGTATATAATAGGAAGCTAATATTCTTCCAATGATTATGCATATGGATAGTGAAAACTAGCCATCAGTTAGTTGTTCCTCCTTAATTGGAAAAAACCATTTCAAAAATTTTTTTTCTAACACTTGCCAATAATTGTCATTTATATAAACAAACATAAGTATTAAAATGAAATGAAGCAAATAATAAATTAAAGTCAAGGTCGTCGGATAATGATTACACTAATACATTTCAGCGAAAATTGCACCTGACTGTATTGCCTATTGAACACTTCCGTTCAATTATCACTTCCGCATGTCCTTAAACAAATACACATCTTAATAATGTAAATAAAACAAATGTTACATTTTAAAACCTTCTCTTGTTCTCACACTCACACTCTCCCTCACTCTCTCTATACACACGCATTTACATAATAATGACAAATTATTAAGTCGCTAGAAATGGTGTGGGATAGCCCGCTTAATAGTTGACCACCCAACCATGTTTACAATTCATTCATTCTTCTGGATATTATTAATAAAGAACGAAGGAAGGAAGAAGGAAAAGGGGTTGGTTGTTGTTACTTTTTTCCGACATCCGCTTATTTGTATACATGTGTTTTTATTATTATTTGTGTTTTTGTATGGGTGCAGGAATTTAGTTGTATTTTGTAGGTCTATGTTGTTGGTCAGTCATGTGGTCATGTAGTATTTACATGTCTGTTTTTTTTTTCCTCAAAATAACAGACCATTCCAATGTGTTCCAACTGATTTGTTGTTGTTGTTTTGAGTGATTTTTTTTGTTTCATTCCTCATATATACGACCTTGATCCTATTACATTTTATTCTATTGTTATTGTTGTGTTTTCCACTTTTTCCTTTATATTTCATTTTCTACTCCTTTTCTCCATTCGCTTTATGTGTGTGTGTGAGCTTTTTCCCTTTTTTGAGAGAGAAACACTAGTTGTGATGATTATCATACTAATTGTAAGTGGATAATTGTATCAAGTACTTGCTGCCTTGTGAATTATCGCTTTAATTCATTTGTTCATTTTGGGTTTTTTCTATTTTCGTTAAGTTTTTCACCTTGATTTGATTTTGAGATTTTTTTCGATTTGTATTTTTTTTGTTTATTAATTTTTTTATCGCGGAGAAATTTATTTAGGTCAGAACTGTTGCTTGCTTTAACAATTTCATTTGATCACTATGATTATATTTTAAATAAAGGAATTTTATATTTTTATACTATTTCCCTTCTGAAAATTGTTCCAAAATCTTTACTATTAGGACATTTAGCCTATTGCTACTCTCATGTTAAATTTTATACCGTTTAGAAACTCTAGATTCATTTTCAAAAAAATATTGATTATTTCTCTCTAAGTGTTCTAAAGCGATACTTTTCCCAAATTAATAGTTCTCTTTCGATCAAAATCAAAAGTTGTCGTTCGGGGCAAGAACTTGGCTTCAAATTTTATACCGATCGCATCAGCCATTTAGAAATAACAGATTCATTTCTAAAGATATTTTGATTCTCCCTCCCACTTAGTGTTCGAAATCGAAGCTTATCATAAAAATAATCGTTCTGTTTCAATCAAAACCAAAAGATGTTGGACCGACCAAGGTCTGGCCTATTCTTCTTGGCTTCTCGCTTGTCAAATTGAATACCGATCGCATCAGCTTAATCTCCAAAGAAGTTTTTGTTCTTCCACACATAGTGTTTTAATCAAAACCAAAAGATGTTGGAACGACCAAAGTCTGGTCTATTCTTCTTGGCTTCTAGCTTGTCAAATTGAATACCGATAGCATCAGCTGTTTAGAAATATGAGCTTAATTTCCAAAGAAATTTTGGTTCGTCCACACCATAGTGTTCTAATTCGTTCGTCCTGTTTCGATGAAAGCCAAAAGGTTTTGGATGAGGCAAGCTCGGGACTTTGTAAGTATTTGTGGGGATCATTTTCAAAATATAAATATGAATTCGCATCATTCGTTTGAAAACACTAACACTGTCCCACAATGAAGCTCATCCCAACGAAATCGTTTTGTTTTGGTCGAAACAAACATAAGTCAGACAGGTCAAGAAATAGACTCTTACTTCTTTCTTGAAAAGATTTCAATAGGAACATGAAACCTTTTTTGAATATGACGTATTCATATCTGACGACATAATCTGTGCATTTTTCGCCGAAGTCAGGAATGTCGAGTGTTTAAAGTGAGCACCTGCCTTGACGGCCTTACCCCACGGTGGTTTTTTCGACCACTGGGTAGACTTGAGAACGATCTACCATCGCCCCTTTGTTCTTCAATGAAGAACGCCGGTGGCAATTTTTGTACATTGGTTCTAACCGGTCCAAGCACAATTACTTTGCTGGAGTACTCGAGCTATCTAATCTCTTGACCATTGGACGGCCTCTGTTGATTCGGCAACAGCACCTAGAGACGTAACCGGTAGACCGAAGTACGACCATCAATAAGCCGTAGACTTTATTCTTACTCACAGATACACACTGTGGTAATTCTGATATAAACAGAGTAAACCCTGAACATATCTGGAAAAGAAAGGAAAATTCAATGGTATCAAATGTATATGACCTTTCATCCATCATCATTCAACCCAGCACACATATATACGACAAATTCATAAGAGAAAAACTTACGACACATTCATTTGGTAGACGGGTGGGGTAAGGCCCGCCGAACCTCACCTTCATCCCGTACCATATACAATTAATACCAACTCATTTCCAACGCTTAGTTCCACAGTCACTCGACTGCGGGGTATCTGTTGTTCTCGGCAACAGCACCGAACTTATTCCGAAATATTGACTATTATCATGCATCAGTCTTTTAACCGCCATTTACTCTCCCCGCGAATTTGGGTTTAAACCACAGCCACTACGTGGATCCCGAAGTAACATCAACCAACTGACCAGCCAGGACATAGTCCTGTGGGCAACTGGCCACCCGTAGTGCCAGATTATGCGGTGCTCTGGTCTGACCCCTGACATGGATTCGCTGAAGTCAACTGAATTCGGCGATGATCTGGCCAAATTTCAGCATCATATAACTGATCGGACTGCATTAATCCAACCATCTAAAGAGCATGGTCTTGGTGCCATTGATATTTGGCTTTGGTCGATTGATTTTTCTAGGCTACCCATAGGATCTTTTAAGATTCAGTTTATCATAATGCAGCCACTTTTCAACGCAAGTAAAAATTGGTTTTAAAAATACTTTTACAGCTTTCAAGCAGCATTGCAGATTTGCAAAAACTTCATCGGCTTCAATTCGTATGGTTCTCCATTTGCATATTTTGAAAGACTTTAGCTTTTTACAAGCTCTTCATGAGTTTTGACAAAAATCTTCATGGTATATTTCATGGATTTCAATCATGTACCATGTCAAGATCATACCAATTCTGCACAGAACAAAACAACTCCAGCACGTTGAATCCAATTAAAGAAGTATGTTTCTCTTTGTGTTCTTTTCCCTGTCTTTCCGACTGCAACAGTGATCGTTGAAGGGAGCTCATGCTGACTTGCATGTCTGGCTATTGTCCTAGTGTCCTGTTATTGCTAATATTAGCATCGATATATCCCACATACTTCGGAGTCTTGACTTTTCTCTCTTTCTTGCACGTTCTTTCGGCAAAGATTCCAATTGCTAGACAGGCGACCCAGCCTTGATATATCCTTTTTGCACTGTCTTACTAATAGGGGAGCCAGGGTAAGGGTAGTGTAAGAGTTAAACGAAAGAAATGTCGTTTGTCTATCGACAAAGATTCCTATGTTGCCGCGAATAAGAAAATCGATGTAGAATGGGCAATCATATAGAAGATCTTTAACCGATTATTTTTTGTCTAAATATGGGTTTTCCAAAAAAAATCGAATGTCTAAGGATCCTTTTATAAAACATTCTTTCCAATTTCATTTCGCGACTTGATGGCGTTCGAAAGATACATTAGGCAAACTTATGAACTTGACCAACACCAGAGACATTGCTAAGGATATAATCTATCTGTTGCCTCTAAATTGTTCTACGAGACGTCATAGCTGAACTGGCTCATGCTTTGAAATCGTTTCATGACTAACCTGAGGTGTAAGTTTCATAGAATCAGTAATTGTAAGAGAAGACTCTCAAAATTATGATTCATCAAGAACTCTCCAATCAAAATTACGTTAAAGTATTTGAGTTTCCTTGGAAATTTCAAAAAATCCAACTGAGGCATTCAACATTCTTAGGATTCCATATCTTTTAATAAATAGTAGCATGTCATAACGTCTCAAAATAGGAACTTTGCCTAATTACTCGAACAATGTCTTACCGTAGTAGCCTCGTTGGGGAATGACAGGTGTCATCAGTAAAGCTCAATCAAACAAAGGAGAAGGCAATCACTTCGTTGAACCGATAGAGAGGCGGAAAAACAGCCCATTGATGCTATGAAGAATGCCATGTGGATAGTATTATCCCAATCATTACATTCCTGGACGTCTTATATTCGTCCAACCACACTACTGAGATGGCTTATGTTGTAATTGGTGGTTCAAAAACCCCAGATCTATATTTAATTAGCTAGACTTATTTCAGTGGCCACAAGGACCTGCTGTAATAAGTTGAGCATGTTTGGGGTTAACTCCAACTCAACCATGTAGGAAAATCGCCGATAAATTTAAGATTATGGTATTAAAACTCCACCAACACTTGTACCATCACTCATTCCTTTTGACATCTCCAAAGATACAACTATAGATCACTCTCCTCCATCAGATACAAGTATCTGATGGTACATCTGACTCCAACACATACACAATCTTTGAATTATCTCTGTGATTTGTATCGCATTTAGAAATTAGGAGCGGTAACAGAAACTTATCCTGAAAATTTATATTACATCGTGTATCAATTTTTTAACTAAGCTCACGGTTCCCGCAAATTTTGGAAGAAACCTTAACCAACTGACCAGTCGGTACAAAGTCTTGCGTGCAACTGGCCACTAGTGGCCGTAGTACCAAATTATGAGATGCTCTGGTTCGACCCCATGTAAAGTAATTACATGCAAAGGCGGAGGATACATTTGAACATCACTAGTCAGGATATAATGGTGAATTTCTGAGGCCAGATTCTGTGTTAAAAATTGGTCGGCCTGTGTAATCTGACAATCCAACAAGTGGGTGATCAAAATAACATTCATGTCTTTGGAAGGTACATTTTGCAATTTGCAATGACAATTAGTTTAGTCCTTTGGTCTGTTTTCTAAGACAACATACTTCCACTTTTAGCCATAACTTTGGTATGTTCAGTTTTTTCGAGTATTCAAAACGACTTTTAGCCTTAAATCGATTTGACACTTTCTGTGAGCATAGTTTAGGGAAAACCTTTTTAAAAAATATGAAATAAAAGGAAACATAAGAATACTCCCATCATGTTACATACATAGCATGAGGCACGTGTTCATTTGGCAGTTCATATGTAATTAATTAATATGTATTTTGTTTTTGGGACATTGTAGTCACTTGACCATGAGAATATTAAAGAAAGAAAGAACAAAAACCTTAAAAAATAGAGAAAGTTTTTGATTTTATTCTGTTTAATAAGAACTACAAGGGTTACCAAATATTTAAGACAATGAACAACCCATTACACTGCTGTCTCTCTTTTCCGAAACATTTAGGATAAATTCATTCAGTTAGTCTCACAGTCATAACTTGGTAACCGAACTGTATTTATACGGAAATATTTCATTTACCGTACATCAGTCTTTAAACCAACATTCTTCTCCTACGATTCTGGTTTAAAAAGCAGACCCTAAGGAAAATGGACTCAGGGAATAGCAGACAACGGAACAAAACCTTTGAGCTCGTCTAGAAATGTTGGTTGCAACTATCTTTCTGCGGATTCCAGTAACATCAACATGACATAGAAAGAATGCATATTATAATCGTACTTTTCCCCGCTTAAACTATTATTTATTTAGATTTTACACAATTTCCAATTCAACACAATTTTCAGAAATTGTTTCGCTACCCCTTGGCAACTCTACTCTCATCCTTAAGATATGCTATTCTTTTAATTTTTATTTACACATACTCAAAAAAACAATTGTTTCCTAAAAATGTGAAATACATATTTGTGTTGATATGAGTGCGTGTGTGTGTGTGTGTATGAAAAAATGTGAACATAACGGTAATAGAAATAAACTAAATTTTGAATATGACGGCTATAAAAACTACAGCAACAAACTAACGTGAGAATTGTGCCATAAAAAAAAGTCAAGCAAAACAAAATAGAAAATAAGAAAGAGAGAGAACACAACAAAAAACACGAAACACCATAAATTGTTATTAAATAAAAAACAACAATAAAATTTTTGTAAATAAAAAAAAAAACGAAAACACACAAAAACTAAAATAACGTAGAATTAGTCCTTGCGTGTTCATGGATGTTCATTGACCACCAAAATGCAATCGAATAAATTGTACAATTGTTGTTCTCATATGTAGAACGAACTAAATACTATCTAACTCGTACCTACTCCATTTCCCCCCCACCTTACACCTCTAACTTACCGGGGCACTTTTAAATGACAATCCTGTGAATAGTAGACAAACACTTTTTTATACGTGGCTAAATAACAACAAATAACAGATATATACGACATTCAAAGCAAAAAAAAAACATGTCAATTAAATCGTTTGACTAAATGAATGACTGACTGACTCGGAGTAAAACAACAACAGGCACATGAAAAATGACAACAACAAATGGTAAAATAGAGGAAATCAATAATAACATGAACTGAAAATGAAAAACCTTTTCATCTGTACATGAGTACACGATTTTCCATTTGTCATGTGTGTGTGTACATGTGTAGTTGTTCGCTGTCTGTATTTTTATTAGTTTTTCTAAAACGATTTTTAAATCTAAATTTAAATCGATTTGAAAATTACAGTTCTTTGTAGTGTATAAACACTTTAAAATAAATTTATTGTAAAATACATATTTGTCTGCATTATAATTATTTTCTCGAATGTTTTTTTTTTTATTTTGTAATGGAAAGGAGAGATATTTTAAAAAATGTGATAAATAATATCAAAATCCTGCATTTTGGCGCCTAAATGAAAGCTATGTAGAGTTTGGATTTTGAATAATATCAGTTGTATTGGATAGATAGATAGATAGATAGATAGATAGATAGATAGATAGATAGATAGATAGATAGATAGATAGATAGATAGATAGATAGATAGATAGATAGATAGATAGATAGATAGATAGATAGATAGATAGATAGATAGATAGATAGATAGATAGATAGATAGATAGATAGATAGATAGATAGATAGATAGATAGATAGATAGATAGATAGATAGATAGGTAGTTAGTTAGTTAGGTAGTCAGTTAGATAGTTACTTACTTACTTAGTTTTGTTTTAAATTAGCAACAATATTTCACAAAATTTGCAAAGTTTTAAATCAAAACTCTATCTTTTTATCATTGCAGCATCAAAATTAATTAATAAAATCTTATTTACTCCCGGTCCAACTGCTCAATATGCAATGTCCCGTTAGAATCTGCAATTTAAGTTTATTTAATCTTAGTAAGTCTAAATTTCTTTCCTAAAGTTTGTCACCGTAAACTTCCTAATCATATGCAAATATTAATTGTGATGGCACTTAGGTAATAAAAGTTTTTGCATATTTTCATATAATTGCACCTTTTTTTCTGAAAAGTTCTTCACCAACTATTTCAATAGCCGTCTTTCTGGTTTATGAATTAATTTATCATATAGTCTATTCTACAGACTATTGACTACTCTTTTGCACAATCTATTAAGGAGTTTCTTGTCTAGTCTATACTAGTCTTTCATATAGTATAACATATAGTAGATATTTTAGTCTAGTATACAGACTTTTGACTTCTCTATTGACCAGTATATTATCTAGTCCATTAACTAGTCTATCGTATAATCTATCTATTTCTCTAGTATATAGACTAGAATTACTGTATAGACCAGTCTCTTGAGGAGTCTGCTGTATAGCCTGATCTATTAACTAGCCTGTCGTATGGTCTATTTCCTAGTCTAGTATACACGTATTTGACTACTTTATTGGCCAGTCTATTAAGATGTTTATTGTCTAGTTTATTGACTAGTCAATAGATTAGTATATTGCCTAGATTCAGTCTGTAGACAAGACATTGGTCTGCAGACTAAATCTATGAAATGGTACCCCTATGGACTATTGGATTTCTTCCTATGGACAAGCATACATTTTCTATCAAAACAGTAGGTGTGTCCGTTTTATAACTATTCCTACGCTTGATTCAGTTTGCCTTTAATGAAGTTATTGCTTTTTATTGAACTCAAGAATACCAATATTGACTTGGTCTATTGATTATACAGATTACCTAGTATTTGTTTTTCAGGCTTGGCAAATAACTTATGAATCTCTTTATTTCTAATAATTTTAAAACATTTAACAAACTTAGTTATCAAACTCTTAAACTTAAACGTGTATTAAGTAATAACAGAAACTTTATTTAAAAGTTAATTCTTACTTGTATTCACACTAAAAGTTTTACAAGATACTTGATACAAAGTTACTAAAAACTTTATAGTAATTTCATGCCATTTTTAGTTAAAAACAAAACTAAATAAAATGATATTACGTTTACACCGGAAACACTTACTTACTTACTTTCATGCACATACATTTACATATTTAAATAAACATATACCATGTAATAGTAAATACAAAATGACTGTTGATTTTCTGCATGTTTAAGTTTATTTTTTTACATTTTTTTTTCACTAATTTATTTTGCCTTATATTTTAGTTGTATTTGTTTTATTAATGTCTGCAGGAAGCAAAATACTTGTAAATTACAATTAAAATGTTTAACAACACGTCAACACGAATTGTAATCGTTTTTCCGCAATTTAACTGATGATTAATGCCTCCACCTTTTTATTTCCGGTTTAACGGTTATTTTTTTGTTTTTTATGATTATCCTTAAATACACAAATATGTAAAAATGGGGCTGGTTTTGCAATTATAAACTTAAGAAATCTCTTTAAATTAAATTTAATAGTTTTATTATTTTATTAACATTTTACAACTCTTAATAAGAGGTCAGGAAATTGAATACAATAGGGAGGGGTAAAGGTAATATATTGGGCGAAATTTCATTATGACATTTAAAATCATAAATTTCTTAGTTATAATCTGCTGACATTTGTCCAAAAGTGTTGAAATAAGCCGATAATTAAAATTTCTTATTCGATAATTTCTGCCACTTAGAACGACAACATACGTATTAGTAATTTGCATTATTTAAAATTACTTAGCAGTTCGACGGTACAGTCCCGAACTGACCACTTAACCTACCACTTGTGGTGGCCCCCAGCCACCTGACTACACAGGTGACCAACCATTTTTACATGGGCTTGTCCTACGAGGAAGTCAATCGTCACTCTGCACCCTACAAAGAGACAGACTGTCGAGAGTTTTAACGTGAGTATCTGCCGTGTCGGCCTTATCCCACTGTGGTCTTTTTCATCCACAGGGTAGACTTGAGAACGGTCTACTACCATCGCCCCTTTGACTTCAATGAAGACTCAGGTGGCAATTTTTGCACATTGGCTATGACGGTCCATGCGCAAGTACTTTGCTGGAGTATTCGAGCTATCTAATCTCTTGCCAAAGTAGTCACGTTGAAAGACAACCACACTACTATGGCTCTGTTGATTCGGCAACAGCCGGTGGACCGAAGCACGATCCATCAATAAGCCGTAGACATTGTTCTTACTCACAGTGACACGCTGTGGTAAGTCTGATATGAACAGAGTATACTCTGAACATATCTGGACAAGGAAGGAAAATTAATCGGTATCACTTGTATATGATACCTTTCATCCATCATCATTCAACCCAGCACACATCTCATTTATTCGACACATTCATAGAGAAAAACATACGACACACTCATTTACACATAAGGGTGGGTGAGGCCCGCATACCTCTACATTCACTCCGTATCATATACAATTGACTCCAACCCATTTCCAACGCTTAGTCCCACAGTCACTCCTCTGTGGGGTATCTGTTGTTTTCGGCAACAGCACCGAACTTATCCCGAAATATTGACTATTATCATGCATCAGTCTTTTAACCGCCACTTACTCTTCCCGCGAATTTGGGTTTAAACCACAGCCACTACGTGGATCCCGAAAGAACCTCAACCAACTGACCAGCCAGGACATAGTCCTGCGGGCAACTGGCCACCCGTAGTACCAGATTATGCGGTGCTCTGGTCTGACCTCTGGCAATCTATGCAAGGACTAAGCCAAACAGTAGACTGTAATCAATTTTTCAGTCCCGGTCAGATTGGTCACCTCTATATACCCCGGGATTGCAATAACACCAAGGCGGAGGTCTCGCCAAGGCAACATGCCCCCGGGGGGACCTACAAAGAGACAGTAAAGAGACGATTGCATCCGCTATCGCTTACAAAGGGGACAATAAAGTGTGACGAAAGACCAAAAACATACGAATTGGAATCAGCCAGGTGGTAAAATATTAATGGAACTAAAATTTAAAAATTTCAAGTGTCTACTCTCTAGATTACTATGGAACAATAATGTGACGATTGACCCGAAATATATAAATTTGCTACACCCTACAAAGAGACAGTAAAGAGACGACTGTCTCCGCTCCCGCTTACAAAGAAGACACTAAAGTGACGACTGTTTTCATTCTCGATTACAAAGGGTTCATTCATGACGAATAACCCAAAACATACGAATTACGATCATCCAGGTGTTTAACTATTAGTGGAAATTACTGTCTTTTTCGTATGCATTGACTCTTTGTCGAACTGCTGGGTATATACTTTCCAAGTACTATGAATGATGATGATTTAATAAATACTAAAATTGTCATAATCATTTGTTTGTTTTTCTTTTCACATTTCTAAGAATATTTATACCATTAAATGGTAACATTGTCTTACAATAATAAAGAGTTTAGTGAAAATATCATTACATTCTAACATGTGTAGTTATTGTAATTATCTCTGAATATTATATTACATATTTACTTACGATTTTATTATAAAAAAAAAACAGATACGGGGTGGAATAATTTCGCAAATAACCCCTTGAAACGCATGTCTTTCTTTTGATTTTATGGTTTTCCCTGCATTGCAATGTGTTAGAGGTCACACACGCAATTCATACTGAGACATTGATCCAATTAATTGATAGAGTTAAATATCCAACTGGGTAATTTATAAGTGTTTTTTTCTGGTTTCATATTTGGTAACTAGTATTAAGAATAAATTCATTATTAGTTCTTATACTATTTTTTTATTCTTAACACAAATCTGTCAAAATATATATTATATGGCCGAATGGTTTTCGAGATATGGATTCAATTATTAAGCAATTTCTTCACTTACATTTGCTGTCAATCAGTTAACACGCCTACAGAGTTAACTCGTTCTAGTTATAGAAACAATATACTTGCGAAGCCTTTTTTAGACATCTAAGGTGCCTTCAATACTACTTCTACAATTGAACAATCTCTCCCTAACTAAAATGTTGAAAAGTATCTTAGCAACTGGTTTGTAACAATATTGAAATCTAGAATAGTTGCAGCAAGTCTTGGTCCAAGCTGTTGGATCGAGGCACACCACGTGACTGCGCAATCTTTCCACTACTTTGACTCTTTGTTGTTAAAACGATTTTTAGCGAAATCAACAATTTTTGCTTGCGCGGGCAACGCAACTGAAATTCGGAATGTTTCTAGAAATGATCAATAATATTATGTTTAATTATCTAATAGTCCTACTCAATAAATGGGCCACAGACTGTGTAAAATGACAAAAATGGTAGTCTTTACGAAAAATAAAAAACTTTTCTTCCAGGAAATTCCCTTATTAAAAAATACTAAATATTTAGGAATTGCACAGGCCGATAAACTTTTAACCCAGAGACTGATGTACAGTCCATATCTGGGATTCAAGATCTCAGATTCAGGTAGTGTGAAAAACGCCTTTTTTGAGACATTATAACAGCGCCAAGACAACTTGATTTATAAAATACTGTTTGTCATCTGAAAGTTTCTTCAATTAGATTTAAAATGAAAGCCTAACATCTGATATATATCTCTCTCATCTTTTTCGAGATATATATGACAAAAACTCTTTTTTATTAAAGCTACGTTCACAATGGCGGAGTACTCTACTCTGGAGTGAATTAAAAAGAGCTAGTCAAATTTAAAATATAGTTGATAAAAAGAAAAAGAAATACAATTTACTGAAGAACTTTATCATTGTGAACGTAGCTTAAACATTACTAGTTACTTGTTTAAAAATCTGCTCTAGTTGCTGAGTTATCATCCTATGAAGTTGACGGACGGATAGACATCATTATGTCGATTTGAATATTGTAGAGTAGATGTGAATCTAGCAACTTTGATAGTTATAAATAATATTTAAAATAAATAATATTCTACGCACTATAGTATTTTAGGAATATAACGTTTATTCAAACTTTGGGACACGATATCTCAGCGTGGTTTAAGCCTTTAAAAAGGTATAACATGGACTCAAAGTTTCGCCTTTTTTCCAAATTTTGTTGGCCCATGTTATTCTAGACTCTTAACTGTCATGTTAACTAAACGATCAACATAAAGTCTAAAAAATAACAATCGCCTATTACAACTGTTGTGTCTGGTTCGGAATAAAATTGGGGCTTAATAAATGTATACACAAACAATTATAGTACATCATATTCTTACATATGGATCTCTTGTATGATGGACTTCAACTATAAAGAAATTTAGGGTTAAGCAACTATAGAATGATCAGAGGTCTGTATTTATTGGAATAACTGGTGATCTAAGAACTAGTCCTTCATAAGATTTTAACATATTATTAACAATATCTATCTGCAAGCAGCATATGGATGTTGGAAATCGAGAACGAGAATCGAGAATGCCAGTATTTTAAATCAACTGGCCCCAATTTTCGAGTCAGCACATATAGAGTTTCTTTGAGAAATGATTTTATTTGTGTAATCACCCTACTGATCGAATATTTATATAGATAGCTTAAACATGAACCTGCCGTTTTGATTTTGATGTCTTCTGTGAAAAAGTTGAGATAGGTTTCTTTTAACATTTTCAAATTAAAACATGTCAAATCTGACTGTATTACCGCCCTCAAACAAATACGAGCTGTATTACCAACATATTACTGCTTTATTTATGAACTGATTTTGCTGATTTTCAATAGGAAACTTCTCGAAAGCATGTCTGACAGAATTATTGAAGATTTGGATCTCGAAGATATCTGGAGTCTTCAGAAAATTGATTTCAACAGACAGACGGACAGACAGACAGACAGACAGACGGACAAAACTTAATCGACTCCACTATCTATAATTATCCAGAATATATATACTTTATAGGGTCGGAAAATTATATTATAGAAATTAAAAACGGAATGACAAACTTATATATACCCTTCTCACGAAGGTGAAGGGTATAACTAGGGTTTTTCAGACAAAAGTATTTGCAATAATGTCAGCCTGTAGAATATTTTATGGTTATAATATTCAGAGTAATATAGGAATATAAGTCAGACAATGTAAAAGGTATTTGTCAAGACTAGATCACCTGACTGACATTACCTTAATAGGGGTTTCTGCTTAAAGCAGATGTGCAGATCTTTCAGTAGCAACTCCGTTGGGTTCTATCAAGAGTAGTAGTTTTCAAAAAAAGTATAAAGCAGAACACGCGTAGAGGGATCAAGTAAATGCAACTTCTAACCCGGACACTGGGCGCTTGGCAGACATGCAGGTCGGCTTAGTCTTTCGCTCAATATAGACATGAAAAATAAAGAAACAGTCTTCCACATTCTCTATGAATTCTTTACTACATCTGCAGAGAGAAATAGATCCTATCCAACTTCTAGGAGCAATCTTGATATAAAGCTACATCTGACAAGTGAAGCGGCCCTAGCAAAAGGGAGTCGTTTCGACACTACTCTATAACACACTCGATATATTTAGAGTCTCTTTAAGATTCTAAGATTGTCATACTTCAGTATATTTAAAAGAGATAATAAACTCCTGGGAAATCTTTCCAGTTTTCGCGTTTCAAACTTGAGGTTAAACTTATAAAAAGGAAGAATATATAAAAGTATTCACATTTATATCAGTGCTGTTTCCTTAAACTTTAAGACTCGATATGTCGAAAATAATTAGAATAGATTGGAAGGTAGCGCAGCTAAATCCTTTATTTTTTTGTTTAATTAAAAGTAAATCTATTAACTAGAAATTAATTAATACATTTTATCAATACTTTTTCAGATGCCAGTGCAGCTCAAGACACCGGCGAACAAGGCAACGAATGGAATCGTACACAGAATCAAAACAGTGCCAGCGGCGGCGGTGGACGCATAGGTGCCGGCTCGGCGAATACAAACGTTATCGATATGCAAAATGCTGGAAAAATAAAATTCGATCCACCCAAAGTCCCAGTGATATTTGTTTTAGGCGGCCCAGGTAGTGGCAAAGTAACCCACTGCGATACATTCATGCAGGAACGCCGTGGGGTAACACACATCAATATGATGGATCTCTTACAACAATATGCCATGGGGAACGGTACAAAAGAATTCATTTCATTACTCAACTAATAACTGTTATACATGTTTACCTTTTTTTTAAATTTATTCTTTAGATATGCAAGATTTTTCCCAATTATCATCGAAAACTGTAACCGAAGTTTTAATGTTAGAAATGAAAATGGCTCCAGCTGCCAAAGCATACCTTATCTCAGGATATCCACGTTCAATGCGAGATGTTGTCGAATATTCCGAGAAGGTAAAGTTTTTAATAAAAAAGAAAATTAATTTTAAAGCGAAAAAACAACAAATATACAGAAGGGTGTTTCCCTGTAGTTTATAAGTCCGTTGGATATTCGTAACAAAAATATTTGTTTTAATACCCAAAGAAAAACACAATTGACATGAAAATGAAAATTGTTGTAATGAAAAAGAAAATATGAAAAGAAGCCTTCTCCCACCGGCTTTGTAAAATACGAACTGCGTTCGTTTGGTCGCTAGAGTTCTATTCAATTATTTACACAATAAATTGTAATAAAGTTTCAGTGGCCCAGTTGTTTCCAAAATCTCTAGTTGTGTTTTACCACCATATCTAACCCCAACCCCATTATCCTAGGACTTTGGTTTTGTTGTGTCTTTATTTTGTTGTAGTCGTCGCTTTTTTTTTGTCTAAACAAAAAGTTTCTTTTAATGTTTGTTTTGTTGTTGAAGAACATTCAAACTGGTGAATTAATTAAAATGTTTAATTATTAATGAAACATTCATCATTAATAATGACCACCTGAACTGAATTGGCTCTGAGAAGGACGGACGGTTTTTTTTTGTGAGGTGAATAAACAATCAATTCTGTTCATAATCAATTCTACTAAATACTTTTCTACATATTCGGTAAGTAGTGGTCAGCTTGTTTGTTTGTGAGTGTTTGTGTGTGGGGAACCCTCCTCCCCCTTGGCACTAGTTTAAATTTCCGTCACTTAGCATGTTTCGATTGTTTGTTTGTTTGTTACTTGTGTGTGGGCGTTTCTTTGACATTTTCATAAATTGTGGGAAAACTACCAAGAAGTTTTTCTTTCAAAAAGGATATTTTACATTTAAAATATTTATTAATTTAAAGAATTTTTAAACAGCATGTCAAAGACCAATAACAAGACTTTCTCAAGGTCATAATAAAACTACCACCCTTTATTTGATTTTTAATGTTTTTGGCTTTATATTTAATTCATGAAAAATGCTCGAGTTTCTTTATTTATAAATCTTCTATATATATAAAAGAGTAGCGTTACTGACTGACTGATTCATCATCGCACAGCCCAAACGGCTGAACCTTGAATCATGAAATTTTGACAGTAGATGTGTTTTTGGTTATGTAGATCTACTAAGGAGGTATTTTTGGAAATTTGCACATTTACGGGTAAAAAGGGGAAAAACGGGTAAAACAGGTTTTCTTAAATACCTTACATAATATTAGTGATACAAGAAAAATTTTAAATGCACCTGTATATACTCTTAAAATGAGCAGATGGATGTCTGGTACTTTTTTGAAATTCGTACATTTAAGGGGTAAAAATGTGTAACAAAGGTGATTTTGGTACCTTTTTCAGCCCTTTATAACTTTTAAACTAATTAACATAATCAAATTTTTCTAAATATTTTGGATACATCTCTCAAAATTATGAGACACCTGTTTCGTACTTTTTTAAAATTCAGTCCTTTTTGGGTGTAAAAAGCGAAAAGGGGAAACATTGTACTCTTTTTATTAGTACTTTCCACTTAGGTAAACATTATTCCACTTTTGGTACTTTTTCTTCCTTAAAATGATACTCTATGTATGTTCTTGAATATAAACTGAAAACACATGATTATTAAACATACACGGTCCTCATTGAATAAGATCCTTTAAGAGACAACTTTTTAGTACATTTTATCTCATAAATTGTAGTTTTTTAATTTTCTAAAATATTCAACCTAGGAACATTAATTTTAACATACATGGTCTTGACTGAATAATATTCTGGAAGTGGGAACTATTTGGTACTTTTCTATTATTCAAATGGATTCTTTATAATGGTTAACCGGAATACACGGTCCTTATTAAATGAGAATTTATTGAAAGAGATCTTTGTACTTTTTCGTTTTTCCGATGGTACTTTTTGATATTTTTACGATATTGAACATAGTTAGAGTAGCGAAGCACCCAGGGTATGCTAGTCCACCATAAAACGAGAAAAATGTCCCACAGACCCACAAAATTATATACCTGAACCGTCTATCTCTAAAAATACGTTAGGGTCGTCCTGGAGGCACTTGAAAACATACAGTCAGTCCACTTGATTGCCAATCATCAAACATGTCGAATCCTAGTCGAATTTTAATGTTAAATAATCGTTCGATTTTTATTCTATCATCCATCTCTCCCGCTCTAGTATTCTGCTCTACAATTCTGCTGTATATAACATTGTTATTGGCTTCTCCAGTTGTAATTTTCTGCATTAAGGTCATCGTAATAATTCTCCTCCAAGTCTTAGCTAAACAAGTTCCCCTTTATACCTTGTCGGTTCGACCTTTATGCAAGTCATGCTATACATATTGAAAAGCCATTTCCGTTATTTAATTTCTATTGGCGCTTTCTCTTTATTAATTTAACTACATAGGTTTGATGTTGATATCTCACCATATGTTGATATCTCAAGCATTTTCGGAAGTGACAAAACGTTCAATGCTATTTCTGCTAATTCTTTGAATGGGTTACTCCCAGCAAAGTCTTCATAATTACAAACCTCAGTCCAATAGTTATAAGATGCTACATATTAAGAATTTATAGCATCAATTAAATCTTTGCTTTTTGAAAACAAGGATAAAGTGGAATTTTATTATTCTTCTTAGCTTTTAAAACATTTTCAACTGCAAGTAAATTTATAGTTTTTAGCATTTTAAAGTTTTCTGTCAACCTGAAAGCAATAAACAAATTCTAAATTTGTCAATACATTCGTAATTCAGCTCTGGCTAAAGGGAGATCGTCCTGCGTCATTGCGATTATCTCTTAAGGGTAATCAGACCGTCCTTTTTGCTCTGCCTTCGAGATTTTTATGTTTCACTACCGCAAAGGTTTGGCATGTGGCGTTGGATAACGGTAACGCGTTACTGTTTTTCGAGTTCTATATATTAACCATATGAATTCGGATTTATAACCCAACTTTTACTTTGATACGTGGTTGAGAACCATCGAAAACTCATTAGATTTTGATGGAGACCACAAAACTCATTAGCTAAGTCTAAGCGATCTGACTTCCTATACAAAGGTATAGGTCGTTTCGGTATTTCTTGGACAAGGCTTCTTTGTTACCCTGGCACTATGCTTGCTATATGCGGCGCCATTTTAGATCAATAACTGATGATTAATACATAACTTTTTTTCAGTTGTAATATCAAACGGTCAACAAAGTTCAAGGCTTAATTAAGCTTGTTTCTGTTTGGCTATCGATTGCATTTTTAAATTCTTTAAAAGATGTATCAAAAGAAAATCCCATATAGTAAAAATGTCAATTTCTGTTACAGGCTCTAAAACGATCTGTTTTAGGAAGTTAATAGAAACTTCCATATCGTTTGAAAGTTTTTGTAGGATCTGCTTTTTGGCTCTGAAAGCTTTTGTTTAACATTTTGGTTAAGCTTTAAAATATTTTAAATAGATTTTCGATTTTATCTTCGTACTTATTCTACTAACCGTTATACGACTCTCGAATACAAATTACACGGTTGCATTTGTTCTTACTCATATCATTAACCTTAGAGAAAACGCCGTTAAAACCCCAGACTTCACGCTAACGGCATTTTTCCCGTAATTGCAAAAACGTATGATTTGACGAGAAAAATGTCTTTACATTGCATTTTCTAGCGCTAAAAACGGTATTGAACCGCTTTTAACACACCATGGCTCTAAATATAATCAATTTAATATAAATTATTTAATGAAATTTATTATTTATGACCCTCCTTACGGAAGGTCTATGAAAAAATTGTATTTAGACTCATTAGAGTGCTCCTCTCCACGGAAATCTTTAGTAAAAGGCGAAAGATTTATTCGACAACTGAAGAGAAGCCAGAGTGAAGAAACCAGACACAAACTAAACATAATATTCCAAATAAAACACAAACAATATGAGAATTATAAATAAAAAAAGAAAATATAAAAATACACACGAACTAAAAAACAAACAACCACCAAATAGAGATAATAAATGTGTGCAGGGTTGGAATGTTTACATTAGTGTGGGATTTAAAAGTAACTAAAGAAAAATGTGTGTTTAATTACTACAAATATATTTTTATAATTACCTTAAATATTAATATAATTATACATTCATATCAATATCTTTATATCCATCAGATAATATATGAAGACAAAAGCAACATAATTCAATGTTATAATAGATAATTTTCTTACAATCTTATTAATTAACATTAAAATTAATGAATGTTTTAATTATAATTCGAAAATTTCATGTGATTGTTGTAGATTTTGTTGTACAATAAGTTACAAAACCACTTTTATAATAGTTACACTTTTATACAATGTAGGGAATAACACATGTAAATTAAATTAATGTAAAACTCCCATCTTTGTTTCAGTAGCGTTGCCATTCTTCTAAATTTTCGCCGTAGATTTAGCGTTTTTTAGCAAAAGTCGTATTTATTCTTTGAGATATTTTAATGTTGACACATCATTTTTAAACTAAATAATCTTATTTTCTGAACATTTATCTGACAATCGTGTATAGATAGACTCAGAAGACATATTGTCTGTTGATATCTGTCTAGGTTTTTGCAATAAACTTTATAGTATTTTTTATTATGCATGTTTGTAACAATATTGGGCAAAATTTACATGGTTGTTTTGCGCTTTAAGGCCCAAACACTTTGCGTCGAACTGCTGGCAGCTCGTGTTTACTGTATGTGTTTAAATGAGAGCGGTCACAATCAATCACGGTCAAACTTGTGCATGAAGTACAAAAGATGAAAAATATTCAACTTTGGCGTACGAAACAGAAAAGAAAGAAAAAATGAAAACAAAAACAAAACTGTCAAAAATTTTCATTTAACAAATTACACGCTGATGTTTGTAATGCGTGAAAAATTCAGCAACTTGTGATCCAGGTCTAACCGTATATTTTTTTAACTTCGCGTTTTTCTCCTGCTTTTATTTAATTTTTCATCATTAAAGGTGAAAGTACACAAAACGCGTTTAGGCGGCAACGCGTTTTACGCTTTTCAAACTTTTCGCGCTTTACAAGCTGCAAGTTACACACTACACGTCATTTTGATCTTTTTTAAATGTTTTTTTAAACTACTACTGTTTTAAAAATAAAAATTTAATGTTTTGCTTATTTTTTAAATTTTTTCTTTCAATATTGATCAAATTAATTTCATTTTAGTTTACTCTTATTCTACACAAAACAAAATACAACCCTGATCAGCTGCCGATGCATCAAATGTTGAAAGTTGCTGAACTTTTCGCGGCAGACGCAATACAAACCACAGTGTGTAAGTGGCGGTCCACACTAGAAAAGAGAATTAAGAAAAAGTTTCTCAACAAAAGTTTCCTAGTACGAGAAACTCCGTACCGCGAGAGAGATGAATGATACTTCTTCTCTTTCTCTCTTATGCAAAATCAAAAGTTTCCAAAAAAAAAATTTCCTAGTATGGACCGGCAGTAACTTGTTAAATGAAAATTATTTCAACATTTATAGACATAAGCCTATGATTTTGCGTGAGGGAGAAAGAATATCATTCATATCACTCGCAGTACGGAGTTTCCCGTACTCGGAAACTGCCGGTCCACACTAGGAAACTTTTTTTGGGAAACTTTTGATTTTGCGTGAGAGAGAAAGAGAAAGAATATCATTCATCTCTCTCGCGGTACGGAGTTTCTCGTACTCGGAAACTTGTTTCGTTATTCTTCTCATTCGTACAACAACAAATCAATGCAATTAATACGTAGTTTCTGAAATAAAAGTTTCTATGTGTGGAGAATTAAGAAAAAGTTTCTCTACGAAAGTTTCCTAGTGTGGACCGGCACTAGTGTGGACCAGGTCAAACTTTCTGAAACAAAAGTTTCTTTGTATGGACATTAAGGAAACTTCAAAAGAGAATTAAAAACAAAGCAACAAACAAAAGTTTCCTAGTGTGAACTAGGTCAAACGTGTACTTTAATAGCTGCGAACAACATGTGTTGTCTACAATAAAACAAAATACGACATCGTTAGGACAAAATACTAAATTCGACTTTTTGACAATTTTCGTCGCAAATCGATTTAGAAATATCTCATCGCTGATATTAATATTTCATGGAAATGCTATTTTTAATATGTACCTTTATAGATAATTTTATAAATAATTTCTCTGGCAGCACTGAATATTTGCAATAAAAAAACATATTAAACTAAATCAGTGATGAGTAAAATTAATTAATCGTACCATTTGTGGTACTATTCCGTACATTCGTTTAGTAGTTTAAAATTTTTAAAATGACGGCACAATAATAACTTAGTTGATATTACATTCAGTTTTAAATGAAATTCTAAATGCTGTGATACACACTGTGTATTAAACAGTTGTCAAAACTTACAACGTTGACCGAAAAATGTTCATAAAATGTTTTACAATCAAGTGGACTTTAATCCAAAAAAAAAAAAGAAATATTTCTTTCTTTTGACATCATATTTAACTTCTTTATAAATATTAAATTTCATATGTTCATAAATTGTAAAAAAGTTCACTTGATTGTAAAACATTTTCTGAACATTTTTCGGTCAACGTTGTAAGATCTGACAACTGTTTAATACACCGTGTGCATCACAGCTTTTAGAGTTTCATTTAAAACTGAATGTAATATTAACTAAGTTGTTAAAAGTTTAAACCTTAAAGTATTATATGTATTAACTAAAAAGTACCATTCAAAAGTCTCATCCCAAATTCGTTCGATTCGTCATCATTGTAGAAATTGCTAAACATACAAACAAACAGCATGTATTCGTTCGTATAACTCATGACTTGCTAAAACAAAATAAAAATATTTTCACTAAACACATGTTGGTTGGCTATAAGCCGGCTGCAGCAACAACAACAAATCATACACACACTCAAACATACTAATGTTATTGTCAGTATACTACTTTAGTATAACGCTAGTGAGGGGTTGTTTTTGTAATATATTATCGCACATTTTCATACGTTTCGAATTGAATGTATAAAATAGCTTTAAATTTAACGTATAATTCTCATTTAGTTTATTGTTACTTTGGCATAAGTAATTGAGGTTGACAATTGAAAAGTTATCGCTTCTCGGCCTTATGGCTAAGATCAAAGTGTAGTATCTGTTCTTATCAGCTTAACATCTGATAGATCCTCCATCGGAGGACAACAAATGTTAAACTGATTTTTGGAAATAGACGGGATGTTTAGGGGCTTGCTCCACTCCTGTCACGGGTTGGCCCGGTATTGCAGTACCGCCGGGATTTCGGCCCAAATTAATAATAAATTTCATATTATAAAATATTTTTCTTGAAGTTTGTGTCAGGATTTATATTGTTTTAGTCATTCTTTACTGAAATTGTGTGACGGAAATCGCCAACACACACCCATTAAATCGCAAAAAAAAAAACTTATGAAGTTTTATTGATACCAGCGTAAAATAATTGCTTTTATACCCTACACCACCACTATAGTGGGGAGGGTATTATACGTTTGTGCTGTTGTTTGTAACATACAAAAATATTGGCACCTTAAAGTATACCGATCGATTCCGGATCATTTTTTTAGTCGATTAAGACATGTCCGTCCGTACGTCTGGCTGGATGTCCATGTAAACCTTGTGCGCAAGGTACAGGCCGCAATTTTCAAGATAATTTAATGAAATTTGGACCAAACATGTTTTTTGGCAAAGACGAAGCCTATTGAAAATGGTTGAAATCGGTCCATTTTTTCACCTAGCCCCCATACACCGTACCTCCCGATTTGAACTTTTTATGTCTTAATTACGTCAAATATCCTATTATCTTTCTAAAAATTGGTACAAATAAGTTTTATATAAGTATAAATGACACTACAGATTTTCGTAAGGATTGGCCCTTATTTGACCCTAGCCCCCATACAAACCCCCCTTCAAAAATGTCTTAAACGTCTAAAATTGACTTGTAACCATTTGTATCGCAATGAAACTCAACAAAACTTTTTAAAAATATATCCTTTTCCCAAATTTACCGAGGATCGGCCCATATTTGACCTATCTAAAGCCTCATTTAGAAATTTTGGTTTTTTATCAATAAATTGCTTAAATATTTTGGAATAATATTCTTCAAGATAAAAGTTTCTTTATAAAAAGTAGACATTTTAAAAATATATTCATGGTGTAGGGTATTATATGGTCGGCCATGCCCGACTATACTTTCATACTTGTTTATGGATAGGCAAAGATTCCAAATAGGCCCTCTTCTCTTAACTCACTATTTAATTATTATATCGGCATAAAATTCTACATAAATATGTTTGCAATGTATAAATCATTCCCCAAAATATTTAACGTCTTGGGTCCATAATTCGACCATGGATGTAAAGTTTGTTATATAACATGTAAATTTCTTTAGGTCAAGGCTATTTAAGATTTAAGTAACTTTTAACTGATGAAAACATTCAAAATTTTGTTTGCAGATTCAAGTTGTGAATGGGGTTATCCTGATATCGTGGCGTCAGTCGGTGTTACAGAAACAAATCGATTATGGTGCCAAATTAGGACATGTTGTACTCTCCTTAGCCAAAATGGAATTAGATAATTTCTTTAAAAATGTCATGCCAGTAGCTGATTATTTTGATCAAAGTGATATGTTAATAGCGGTAAGTAACTAGTATAAACTAATATTTCATACAACTGGATATATGTATATATAACATTCAGGTGAATGGCGAGCGAGCGCCCTCTGAAGTGTACAAAGATTTCCGTACGGCTGTGCTTGACATACTGAGTACATTGGAAAATCAGGAGGCCATTCTAAATGGAGTAACAGGTATGGGCAGAGGGATTAATGATATACCCGGCAGTATAGTTAGCGTAGATACGGCACCTAGTCAAGCACAGAATATTCCAGGGATCTCTAATCATAACCCTGCTCCAATTTCAACAGTTTTATCACAGAATCAGCAGCAACAACAACAGCCCGCAACAGTGCCACAGATGTCTGAGGATCCATCTAGAAATATAACCAATGCAGTGATTTCACATGTAGCCTCAAATGCAGCCCAGGCGGTATCATTAACAGGAGCCCCAGATGTTATAACCCAACAACCAATGCTGACAAATGCTGCCAACTACATGAGTACAGATGGGCGTGGTTTACCACCGGTTATATGGGTTATAGGAGGACCAGGCAGTAACAAGGCTACATTATGTATGAAGGCAGTGGGTTTAAATCCCGGATGGGCTCATTTTAGGTAAGTTATGGTCAAAAGAAATGTAATATAATTATAAAATTATGTTTAAATTTGTATTATTTAGTGTGGGTCGCTTGTTACGCTCGATTACCGATTCAGCACCACGTGCCAATACCGAAAGTTATGCCGTCAAAGAAGCTTTAGCTGCTGGCGAAATGGCTCCGGAAAAAGCCGTTAATATTATATTGGAAACGAATCTAAAACAATTTGCCGATAAAAATGGCATTATAATAGATGGTTTTCCCCGAAATATGCAACAGGTTAAATATTTTGAAGATAAGGTGGGTAGAAAGGAAAAGAATTTGTCAAAAATTATTAAATAATAATTTGAATTTGAACACAATTTTCAGTACAAACTACGTCCCCCTATAATATTATTGGATTGTTCTAAATTACAATTAGGGAGAGGACGTATAGATGATACGGTATCCTCATTCCGCCGACGATTGGAACTGTTTCGTGAGCAAACTTTACCCATGCTTAAGGCCATGGATAATAGCAATCGTTTACAAATTGTAGGTATTCTTGTTTAAGTAGCAAATAACGGAACTAAAGTAATTACTATTACAGATCGATGGCGATACCGATAGTCCCTCGGTTCAAAGGGAATTTGAAAAATCCATACGCAATCATATACAAAATCTCACAGGCAACCAAATGAATCATGTGCAACAGCCGATGAGTAGACAACCAGCACCTGTAGATCAAACCGATGCCATACTACAGGATCTGGAGAATAATATGCCTGGTGCAGTGCCAACTATAAGCCATCATGTTAGTCTCATGAATGGTCATATCAAAAATCGTAATACAAGTGCTAATAATCATTTAGCCAATAATAATAATAATTACAATAATAAGAATACAAATCACATGAACGGTGATATTGGACAAACCGGACAGAGAATGGATTTCCGACATATGCTAGAGGAAGCCGAACGTTATCCGGTAGATTCGTATATGTAAACTAAAAGGGAACAAAGAAGAACACACAATTAAAATCATAATCAACTAATAATTAGTTATATAATCAAACACATATTAATTACACAGGGCAACAAAAATACGGTTTTTAATGGGAGCAACAAAATTTTTTGTCAAGTCTTTAAAAAATGTTGTTTGCTTTAACCATTTAATGGTTGTTTGAACTAACAAAGTTTGCCCATATGATTTAGCAAAGAATTTTGTTGCAATCACTAAACTGTTTCGCTGTGTGTATACACCGCAAAAAAAAAGAAAATATTTTTTTAAGTAAACCACAAAAAAAAATTAATTATAATTAAGAAATTTTCTTTAATTAATTGAAAAAGTACTTAACTAATGCAAGTATTTCAATGGTTTAAAGCTTTAACAGAAAATTTATATTTAAAATTAGTTTAGTTTAAAATATATAAAAAATAGACAAAATATTTTAGTTTGAGTTTTTTGAAAATTTTTAATTTTTTAACTAAATTTTAAATTTATAATAAAATAAAACTTTAATTATATATTTAAACAAAAAAAAAACTTATATAGAATAGTTTGTTTAATAGTATTAATTATTATATAAAGTTAAGAAAAGTATAATTGAAATGTGGACCAAGTCTGGCACTTGTGTTGAATTAATTTCAATAAAATTTTTTGGTTTTGTTTTCAATTTTAATTACAACATTTAATTTATGAGTTTCTAATATATATTTTGATATAAATTATTAATTACAGGTTTTAGGTCTAATATAGTTTTTAGGTTCTAGTATTTTTAAGTTGTTTGTTGAACATATAAATAAATTAATAAAGTAAAATTAAATACAAAATATTGTTGTTTACTTTAAGCGAATTGGCCAAAAGCGGTTATAGGACAAGTCATCAATGTATACTGGACACATTGGAAAGTTATACACAATCAATATACCAGACACAGAATATGTCGAAAACTTTAAAACGCTGATCAAAGATAGAATGTCTTGATCAAGCGGAACATTAGAGCAAATACCAGTAGGAGTCCGTTGTTACACGGATGGCTCTAAATTGGGGGATAAAGTGGGACTGGGGTTCTATATTGAAGATTCAGAAGCAGAAATATACCACCGTTTACCAAATCATAACACAAGCTTCCAGACAGAACTACGAGCAATAATGGAATTCGTAAATTGGATTAGAATAAATATGGCGCCCACAGCGCTTAATATATTTACCGACAGACAGAATGCAATTAGGGCGATTTTGGGTGATATAACTTAATCTAAGACCGTATTGGATTGTAAGAAAGCTTTAACTGAATACTCTCCCAGAGGTAAGGTTCATATCATAGGGGTACCACCCCACTCGGGAACTAACAAAGTTCGGTGACGAAAGAGCGAATGTAATAGCTTTAAAGGGAAGGGAGCTCGGTGCAGTTAACCTGACAAACGCAAAACCATTCGACCAGATTTCCAGGCCGATGTAAAATGATAGGCGGCGCAATCATTTTAGATCGGCGGCGCAATCATTTTAGATCGGCGGCGGCGGCTTATTATAGAAAAATTTGACGGCGGCTAAAATGTCGGCTCAATTTAAACTTTTCTTCAGAAATTGCCCTTATAAGCGTTTATTATATTGAAAAATCTCTGTATAATAGTCCTGTCTCTATATAAGTTTTTTCTGCAGAAAAATTAACATTTATAGTAGTTTTCAAAATTTTAATATTAGCACAATATTGTGTGGCAACACTTTTCAATTTGCAATAATAATTTAAAATAGTGGCAACTCCAAATTGGTGAATTTATTTTCCGAAATACATGTGTGATTCCAATCTTTATCAGCGGCTTAGCTTTTGAGCCGAAAGAAGACGGAGCGGCTAGAAGACGGAGCGGTTAGAAAAATTTAACCGGCGGCCAGCCGCCGCCGATTTGAACCGTTTCGGCTTGTATCTCTGCATTCGGCGCAACAAAAGTTGAAAAAGATTCAATGGGGTGACCTTGATTAGAGCTAGACGAAAAATCTACTCAAAATGAGCAAGTCTGAAGCATGCAAAATTGGATGTACTGATTCAGACGTACTTTGTAGAGCATGTGGAGATGACAGTGAAACTCTGAAGCACCTTCTTTGTCACTGCCAGTGGATGTTAGATCTAAGTATCTTGGAAGTGATGTTATTCCGGAAATAACATTCCTGACTAACACTGGTTGGAAGTTTCTTAGGAATTACGTTTTGGAAGCTGAGTCTCTGAACACTGAAAGATAATTCATTTAGTTTGCTTTTTTTCATGATAAGGACCGCACAACAGGCCCGATTGCAGAAAGTAGTAGATATATATAAGACTTTTCACATTTTGCTGGGCTAGCATTACAATGATATGCCCGTAAAATGTACTTAAACAACAACTTACTTTTCCATGTCAACTACATAACATTAGCATTACTTAGAAGGGCTCTAGTAATGAAAAAAAAACATGTGTGTATATCATATTTTAACTATGACTCAATTTTACAGATTTTAAATAGCATTTCTAATAAAAATTTTCAACTTATAAAATTTGCAGACTCGTGAAACCCTTAATCTACAATATACTAAGTATTTTTGCCACACGTGTCCTATATATATATTCGCAAAATAAGTTGTAATTGAAATCATCTTTAATTATTTTTGTTATTATTTAGTTATTGACAGCTTCATAAATATTAAAATTTTGTATCAACAAAGTATTGGAAATCTGTATATACAGATATTTCAAGGAGTGCTGTCATAAATGACAAGACCAATTGTAAGTTAAGATTATTTGAGCATTTACACGAAGTGGTTGAAAAATTGTAGGATTCAAATCAAAAAAAAATCAAAATTTCAGAACTCCATATCTTTATGTTTGAAACCCATCGGGTTTCACACATACATAGTCAGATCATTTTAGATTTTAATAATGAGATGAACTTATACCGACGACAATTTTGATCATACTTTCGTATATCTCGCAGAAAATTCTTTCTAATATCTGTTAATAAATATGTAATTTACTAATAGTCTTGTTTATATAGATTTATATATTCCCAACAGAAACCTAATCAAACCGATAGGTAGGCACAATTCGAGAGTAAAGTAAACGACCTAGCATAATGAGCAAAAAATCTAAATTAATAATAAGCTTATCTTGACTTGACTAACACTTCAAAGATAAAGAACAAAATTGGAAAAAAGAGTAAAACGTGATTATCAAAAGATTAACACCTTTATTATTTATATTTTTTATAACAAATATATAAAATCTAATCACTCCGTAAACACATGTAAGTATGTATATTTTTTGTTAGACTAAAATTAGCCGTAATACATAGTTCTAACTCATAGTTTGTTGTTCATGTACTATCGCTTGCTACGTAATTGTAAATCTATTTTTTCTTTTGAACAACGAACGTGGGGGTTTTAAATTGTTAAAAATAAAGATTTATTACTATTTACCAATAGTTTTATTTTGCTAATTTACTTATTGGTAATGTTAGCACAGATGGGTTGGAGCAAATCGTTATCAGCGGTTTTAAATTTAAACATTATTTTAAAATTAACGTTTTTAATCTTTACGATGTTTTTATGATTTACTATCCTGTTAAACTTCGAGCAGTTCAATTAATGTTGTGAAAAAAGAACCGTTTAAAAGTTATTGAAAATAAGTGGATAGTACATGTAACTAACTAACTAACTAACTAACTAACTTACTAACTAACTAACTAACTAACCAACCAACTGACTAATTAAATAACTAACTAACAAGTCAACTAACTAGACTGGATTATAGATTAGGCTAGACCATAGACTAGAACATAGAATAGACTAGACAATAGAATACACAATAGACTAGACTACAGATTACACTATAGACTAGATTATACGGACAACACTATAGATTACACTATAGACAATACTATAAACTAGACTTGACCTTACTGGACTAAACTATAGACTAGACTATTTATCAGACTATGGACTTGTGTATAGACTAGACTGCATAATAGACTATATAATAGACTATAAACTAGATTATAGACTAGATTATGGACCAAACAAGATTATAGACTAGACTATAAACTAAAACTATTGACAATACTATAGATTATATACTAGACTATGGACTGGACTATAGACTACACTAAAGACTAGACAATAGATTATAAACTAGATTATAGACTAGACTATGAACTGCACTATAATCTAGACTATAGACTAAACAAGAATATAGACTATAATATAGACAGGACTAGTGACAGTACTATAGACTAGACTATGCACTACAGTATATACTAAACTATGGATTAGACTAGAGAATACACTATAGACTAGACAATAGAACACACAATAGACTACAGACTACACTATAGACTCGATTATAGACTAAATTGCAGACAACACTATATATTACACTATAGACAATGCTATAAACTAGACTATTAACTTGACTGGACTAAGCTATAGACTAGACTATATATCAGACTATAGACTAGAATATAGACTCGACCATAGATCAAACTATAGACCAGATTATAGACTAGACTAGACTATTGTAGACTAGATTATTGACTTGAATAGACGAAACTAGACTATAGATTATATTATAGGCTAGACTATAGACAACACTATAGACTGACTAGACTATAGATTAAACTTGATTATAGACTAGGCTACATACTAGTCTACAAACTGGATTTAGACTAGATTATAGACTACACAATAGTCTAGTCTATAGTCTAACCAGAATAATAGACTAGACTATAGACTATACTATAGACCACACTAGGCTATAGACTAGACGACAGACTAGACTGGTCTATAGACTGGACTATAAACTAGACTATAGACTAGACTATAGACTAGACTATAGACTAGACTATAGACTAGACTATAGACTAGACTATAGACTAGACTATAGACTAGACTATAGACTAGACTATAGACTAGACTATAGACTAGACTATAGATTAGACTATAGACTAGACTATAGACTAGACTATAGACTAGACTATAGACTAGACTATAGACTTGACTATAGACTAGACTATTAACTGGATTTAGACTAGATTATAGACCAGGATTATAGACTAGACTATAGACTACACTATAGACTATACTATAGACCAGACTAGGCTATAGACTAGACTTTAGACTAGACTGTAGACTAGACTGTGGACTAGACTGTGGACTAGACTGTAGACTAGACTGTAGACTAGACTGTAGACTAGACTGTAGACTAGACTGGACTATAGACTAGACTATAGACTAGACTATAGACTAGACTATAGATTAGACTATAGACTAGACTATAGACTAGACTATAGATTAGACTATAGACTAGACTATAGACTAGACTATAGACTAGACTATAGACTAGACTAGACTATAGACTAGACTATAGACTAGACTATAGAATAGACTATAAACTAGACTATAGACTTTACTTTTGTATAGTCTATAGTTCATCACACTCTGGTATCACACCTCATGGTTTTAAGTCCGCAAATATTATCGCCCATAATTATTATGTTTTAATATTAATAGTGTATTATTCTTTATTGGCAGACTTAATCAAATCAAGTCAGCACCCAATGGTAAATATATGCAATTTCTTGTGATTATTATTAAAGATTAAAAAGTGCTGCTGCTGCTCTTGGTCATTGTTATTGTTGTAATTGTAGACCATTATCAATATTAATAAATTTTCACTTCATATAATTATTTGTTTTTGTTTTTCTTCGCTACTTTTATTTTCCTCTCTCATACTTTTCAATCAGTCTGTCTAGTAGTGGGTAATCGTAGTATTATCAGACGAAAGTAAAATGTTTAAATAGATAGAACTACTTACTGCCTTATTGTCTACAGACCCGTAGCGCAGTGAAAACACCAGAGGTTTTGAATAACGGACGAAGTAGTTGTATTATCGTTAAATTAATCGTTAGTTTTTCTATAAATCTCGAGCAAAGTGTTTGGTGTTTGTTAGTGATAAGAAATAGGAAAATAAAAAATATAAATAAATTAAAATTATTTTAATAAAATATATTAAAAATCATAAATATATTAAAGTTTGTTATGAAATTTTAAGAGATTTTTTAAAATTATATATTGTGCAAAATGGAAGATTTAGAATTGAAAATAAAATCGATGGAAAATAAAAAATTCCTTAATCGAACTAATACCAAGAGATTGGGTTTATATCATTATTATCGTACGGATTTGTATTATTCAATGTCGGAGATAAATAGTAAGTATTTGTTAAGTGTAAATAGATTAACGAATTTTTTTTTTTAAAAATTGCGAATTTTTAAAATTAATAATTTCGGAATAATTTTCGGACCTCTTTAGGAGGACTTAACAATCAGTTAGTATATAGGTATTCCTGCCTAATATCTTCTGATATTTCATCTGTTTTATTACCATTAGTTCCTCCTCAGCCAAAGTTTCGCTAAATATTTGATTACATTAATTACAGCTAATAAATTTCAGTTCATCTATAAAGTAATTCAGTTTATCTCAATGTAAAAATAAATTTATATAAAAAACTAATTGTGATATAATCTTTACAATAGGAAAACTAGTTTTTGCCTAATTTTATTGCGAAATAAAAATGGGCCGATTTATGGTGAAATTGCAAACAACTAAAGAATTCTTAAACTTTGTAAATTTAAAATTTTCTAATCAAATCATAATAAGGTCTCCTATTTGTAAATAAAAGGCGCTATATCACGAAAAATGCTAAAAATTGAAGAAGTACCCATTAACTATTTGATTAGGTTGATAAAATGATGTACCTATATCAAACCGAAAAAAATATATCTAAAATACTAGCGGGCCTGTTGTACGCTCCTTTTCATAAAAAATTTACTACTGCAAAGAACGACGAAAACTGTTCCATGTAAAAATTTGCAAAATTTTTTAAGAATCTGATTTTATTTGGTCCTTGTCTTATAACCCCGCTTCAAGAAAAGCATATTCACCCCTATCGTCAATCAATATTTCACGTGAAATCTTTTATTGCCTTTTCTTTTTTTTTCGTTCACTAACTTTTTTGTCGTGAAAAAATTCCCTTGTAAAATTTATTGATATAATTTGCTAAACATTGAATAGCTGTTGCTGAATAAATTGTTCACAACAAGTTCACGATAGGGTTCTAAAGTTAAAACGAAGAGTCGACTTTTTGTATTTAGTTAAAAGTCGACTTTTCTACTTTTTGCATTTTATGCAAAGTCGATTTTTCGACTTTTATACTTTATTCATTTAGTTAAAAGACGACTTTTAGAATTTTATAAACAGTCGACTTTTTCCGACTTTTTGACGTTTTTCGACTTTTTCCTACTTTTTTCGATTTTTTGACTTTTTGACTATTTTCGACTTTTTTTGTATAATTTTTTTACTTTCTTCTAGTTTTTCCGATTATTTTAGAGTTTTTGACTTTTTTCCATTTTTTTTTTTAAATTTTCGACTATTTTTGAATTTTTTCTACTATTTTCGAGTTTTCGACTTTTTCCAACATTTCGAGTTTTTACGCTTTTTTTCGACTTTTTGACTATTTTTTACTTTTTTTCGAGTTTTTCCGACTATTTAAGAGTTTTTGACTTTTTACATACTTTTTTAAAATGTTCGACTATTTTTGACTTTTTTCAACTATTTTAGAATTTTTGACTTCTTTTGATTTTACGACTTTTTTCGACTTTTTGACTTTTTCCGATTTTTTTCGCCTTTTATTTACAAAGTCGACTTTTTGATTTTTTTCTAGACGATAGTCGAGTTATCGATTTTTTGGACTTTTTTCGACAAAAAGTCGATTCGTTTATTCGAAAGTCGATTTATAGAACCCTTGTTCACGATAACAATTTTCCCTTCGAGGGAAATGAAATGAAAAACTCCACTTCTATTTGCGATAGGGATGATTTTTGTAAATTCACAGCAAAAAATGGAACTTCCAAAGAAGAAGTAGAATTTTCTCCATGGGAGTACTGTAAAAGACCTGAAGATGTTATGATTTAACACAGACTTGTCATAGAGGGAATGTCCTTTTTATTAGATTCCAAACTCACTATGTACATCTAAAGACATTCTCAAAAAGTAATCAGGAAGTAATTAACCAATTTAAAAGAAGTAAAACTTGTTTCGTTTTGTTATGTCTTATTCGTACAAAAATAAATCAATGCAATTAACACGAAGTTTCTGAAACAAAAGTTTTAAGAAAACTTTAAAAGAGAAATGTATGTATTCATAAATTGCTAAAAGTCGTTATGTAGACTTTTCATAATTTTGTTAAAAGACGACTTTTCGTTTTAAACTATAGAGTGCTAAGCCAATTAAATAATTTGCCTTTGAAAACATTATTCATATGCAAAATAGCGTGAAACGCGAAGTGTGGACTTCCAGATTGTCAATGACCCTCTACACCAGTAAACTTTTAATTTTGCGTGAGAAAAAGAGATATAAATAACATTCATCTCTCTCGCAGTACGTAGTTTTTCGTACTCCGAAACTTATTTTATTATTCTTCTCATTTGTACAAAAACAAATCAATGCAATTAAGGAAACTTAAAAAAAATTAACAAAAAGTTTTTTTTTAAAGTCTTTAAGACGACTTTTCATAATTTAGCAAAAAGTAGACTAAGATTAAGGTCGAAATATCGACTTTCCGAGTTTTTGAATTTTGTTAAAAGTTGACTTTTTGCATTTTATGATTAGTCGATGTTTCGTCTTTTTTATTTAATTAAAAGTCGACTTTTAGACATTTCGACTTTTACTGCCTAATGTAAAAATGAATGAATTAAGTTAACAATGGTTATTAAAACCTGTTTTTATATGGAAAAAGTGTGTAGTAAACCATTGTCAACTTAAATAATCGTTTTTGAATAAGGAGGTTAGTATTTTATAAATAGTCGACTTTTCAACATTTTCCGACTTTTCGACTCTTTTTACTTTTTTCGACTTTTCGACTATTTCAAACTTTTCGAGTTTCTATTCTTTGAATTTTTTTGAGTTTTTCGACAATTTTAGAGTTTTGGACTTTTTTTCACCTTTTTTAAATTTTCGACTATTTTTATACTATTTTCGAGATTTCGACTTTTTCCGAATTTTTTTCACTTCTGACTTTTTGACTTTTTTCGACTTATCGACTTTTCGACTTTTATTAACAAATTCGACTTTTTTCACACACGATAGTCGAGTTATTGACTCTTTTTGGAACAAAATAGTCGACTTCGACTTTTTTCGACAAAAAGTCGATTGTTCGATTAGTCGAAAGTCGATTTATAAGACCCTACTAACTATGTATTCGTAAATTGCTAAAAGTCGTTAAGTCGACTTTTCATAATTTTGCAAAAAAGTCGACTCTTTGTTTTAAACTATAGAAAGCTACATCAATTAAAAAATTAGACTTCATTTATTTAAATTGTATTCATTATTTATTTACATATTTATTTCTTCAAGTGTTAACATTTAGGAAAGTAACGGCTTGTTGCTAGCTAAGACAACAACCTAAACAGGAAATGTTTAGCAACCGCAGCCAACTTCACAACAAAACAAAATCAAAACAAATAATTTTGTTTACAAAAATAAAATGCAAGTGCAGCAGTTAATTTGAAAAAAAGTACATGGCGTACTCGCTTAGACCAAGTACTTACAGCTTAATAAGAGAAAATACTTAGTACATGTGTTTTTGTTTTTAAAAGAGATTACAACAGCAGGGTGGTATGAGTGAGCATGTGAAAAACTACAAAGAATTAAATAAGGGAAATTTCATTGAAGATTTTTGTTGTTTTTTTTGGACTATGTCTTGAATAAATGAAATTTTGTTATTGTCAAATTAACTATTCAACATGTTTAAGGGAGAGAGAGAGAGAGTAAAATTTTCTTTGAATTTTAAACAAAAAAGAGCAATTCTTTTGTTTTCGTAGAACAATTAAAATACAGAGAGGAGGAGAAAAACTAGAAATGAAAACAATTAAAAGAGGTCTACGTTTTAATAGCGCAAACAACCGTCAGTTGAAAAACATAAATGCTTGTGAAGGGAACGTGTTTTCGAAAAGTGTTTTCTTAAGTTTTATTATAATTTTCAAATTTTTATTTTATTTCTGTTTATTTTACGTTTAACTTAAAATTTAATGTGAAAATTATTAAATAAACAGATAATATTTATAAAAAAATTCAACTATTCGTGTCAAGTGTAACATTTGTAACAAATGTTTTTTTCTAATATTTAACAACAATGTGATAAATAATTATTGAAAACAAAAAAAAAAAAAAACAAAAACATTTTATTAAAACAAAAAGAAATTTGTGGGAATTTTTGGTGAATAATGTTTAAATAAAAAAATTTTCAACTAAAATTTATAATATCTAGAGATTTTTAAATAAAATCAAGCATTAAATTAATTTTATAAATAACAAAATTAATAACAACAAAATTATACTTTTAATTTTAATTTTGTATAAAAGTTGAAACCAAAAAAACACAAGACAAATAATAAAAAGAAAACATAGAAAATTAAAACAGAAAGAAAGAAAAAAAAAACACGGAATTTCTTACCACTATTCTCTTGTTGTTGCTGTTATTGTTGGTGTTATTGGCTGTGATTTGACAGTTTATTGTTGTTATTGTTGCTGTTACATACTCAGTCGCTGTTAACATCGCTGCTGGTGATTTCTTCAATCTAGTGTTGCTATTTTTAAGACAGCTGTTAATTTGTTTTGTTTGTTTTTATTATAACAAGTTGTTGTTGCTATTACTACTCGTGTTGCTGTTGTTGTCATGCTAAATACCAGCAACAAAGTAGTGTCATTTTTAATTCTATTAAAATCGCCCTCAACTTAATTGTTACATTTATGCCCCAGTTTATGACTTCTTGTTACGACCAGCAAGCACATCAATCTGTGTCACCACTACTTCGACAAATTTATTTTCTTCTTTACTTCATTATCAATCTAATTTGTAAGTATATTATTGTATTTATTTTGTCTTTATTTTCTTTATATCATTTAGTTTTAATTTATAAACAATTACTAAGTAACAGCACACAGCTATAGACAAATAGTGTTAGTATTAGTATTTGTTGTTGCTGTTTTATATTTCTCTGTCTAAAATACTCATATAGCCGGTAATCATATGGAAAATTGTGTGTCTAATACCCTACATAACTAAAAGTGGAATGGGTAGTATTAGTTTGTTAGAATGTTTGCAACAAATATAACTTTTGTCATATGAAAGACTTGCATTAAATATAAATCGAAGAGTATGGGGAGAACAATGAAATACAAGCCTCATTGCTTCCAGAGTTCAAAGTTTAAACGCCTAACGGTAGTTTAGTCAAATATAGTTCATGAGTAATATCCCGGATCCAATCTGTATCCTTGATAGTAGGCAGATGTCTAGTATTATATCCAATCTGTAGCTTTGAGATATCGCAATAGGTCCAAAATAGATTTAGAAACATTGGCGATAAGAGGAAAATTGTATTATCCCAGCAAAAACTTTCATTACCTAGTAAGTTAGAGAGTAATCATGGAATCTCGTAGAAACTAAATACTCTTGAGGTGAATAACTAGTTATTTTTGTTCGACGAGGTTCAAATAATATGTATCTACCTTAAACAAATTAATAAATGATTACTTATTTGTTACAGCAGGGCTCGAACCACGAACCCCCTGTTTGTAAAATTAACGCCCTAGACTATTGGGCTATAACAAATTGCATTGTTCTTTTCGTCTAAATGAAATAATATGGTTGATAATGAACACCCATTACTAAGTAATGTATGAAGAAACTACTGGCCTTTACCAAAAAATTTCATATTTTTTGCTGGGATATTTATAAAACGCTTTATTTCTCTAAGCTCTGATATGAGTTTTCTCGCTATACTCATATCGCTATTAGACCCATGTATCGCTTAAAATCTAATGTCATCTGTAGTATCTGTTTACACTGTCAAATATCGAAAATAAAATTAATGATTTGTTTTTCTTAAGCAGCCGCCTTTTTCAATTAATATCATGATGAAATAGAAATATGATCCACCAGCGGCTCTTGAGACATGCAAAAAACATTTAGGTTTGTTCAGCAATATTCAGACATTATCTGAAATATTTCTTTATAACAAAACTGTATTGACCTAAACTCAGTAGAAGACCGAAGTATGTTCAGAGTAAACCTCGAAAGATCGTTCATTCAAATACAACGCTACATTCAGTCCATGTAATATCAGCTCATTTCCAACATACATATAGTCCCGATTTTATGAACTTCTCTTTCGGCAACAGCTCTGGAAACTTATGCATAAACTAATGTGTCGGACTTGGACTCGAGTATCTTAGTTCCAAAAACCGAAACGATTTCGGCCTCGATTCCCCTACAGGGCTTAATATGTCCTTGTTCGAAACGGAATGTTGATATTAGATAATTCCGCTAGCTTATACAGGCAACGAGGAACTGTTGTTCATAAAAGCTATACCGGAGCTTATTATCTTTATGATTGTATGATTGCATTCCAGCGTAAATAATGAGCTATTAGTATCTCTAGTCTGATGGGACTATAAACTGATGTTGTCAAATGTATCCTTTACCTTTCTTGGAATGATTTAACTTGAGGTCAAACCAGAGAACCTATACAATCTGATGTTAGGGAAGTCGGTAGACTGCAGGTCAGAAAGTACGGACTTTATCTTGTGCCCGCTATCGGAAAGGTTTAAACTCAAAATCGCGGGAAGAGAATGTTGGTTATAAGATTCTGAAATTTTAATATCTGTCTAAGTTTGGTCCTTTTGCCGAAAAGACTAGAGATAACCCTTAGACAAATGTTTATAGTACTAAGCGTTAGGTTAATAGCAAATGAATAAATTGAGGAATGCATTAAGGAGTATGTGGTCCTCTCTCCGCCCATATACATAGAAAGAGTGAGTCCGATATTTATACCCTACACCACTATAGTGGGGAGGGTATTATACGTTTGTGCTGATGTTTGTAACATACAAAAATATTGGTCCAATACCCACCTTAAAGTATACCGATCGATTCAGAATCATTTTTTGAGTCGATTAAGACATGTCCGTCCGTCCGTCCGTCTGTCCGGCTGGCTGGCTGTCCATTTAAACCTTGTGCCGCAATTTTCAAGATAATTTGAAAATGGTTGAAATCGGTCCATTATTTCACCTAGCCCCCATACAACCGTACCTCCCGATTTGAATTATAATTACGTCAAATTTTCTGCTATCTCTCTTAAAATTGTCACAAATAAGTTTTATATAAGTATAAATGATACTGCAGATTTTCGTAAGGATCGGCCTAAATTTGACCCTAGCCCCCATACAAACCCCCCTTCAAAAAATGACTTAAACGTCTAAAATTGACTTGTAACCATTTGTATCGCAATGAAACTCAACAAAACTAACTGTTATTTAGAAATATATCCTTTTCCCAAATTTACCGAGGATCGGCCCATATTTGACCTATATAAAGCCTCATTTAGAAATTTTAGTTTTTTATCAATAAATGGCTTAAATATTTTAGAATTATGGTAATATTCAACATAAAAGTTTCTTTACAAAAAATAAAAATTTTATAAAAGTAAAAATTGTAAAAATATACTCATGGTGTAGGGTATCATATGGTCGGCCATGTCCGACTATACTTTCCTACTTGTTTTCTGAATGAATGTGTGGAATTAATGAAAAGTGTGCTGGCTTGCGAGGTTTTTGAAACTCTGTAGTTAAGCAGCGGGTCAGAAACGTCGAACATCAAGTCCGAAGAAAAACACCAATGATACAATCGGGCCTGTTGTGCGATCCTTTTCATGAAAAGATATTTCTTTATGCGGTCCTCTCTCCGCCCATATACATAGAAAGAGTGAGTTCGATATTTTTCTCAATGAATGTGTAGGATTAGTGAGAAGAGTGCTGGGTTGCGAGGTTTTTGAAACTCGGTAACTAAGTAGCGGGTCAGAAACATTCTAAGTGATTGCCTTCTGCATGTTCTTTGCAAATTATGGTGAATTACCTCTGGCTCGCCCTGTGGTTATATAGGTCGAACGTTGGATGTTCAACTAAAGCATACGACTTCTGTAAGATGATGATAAGTAAGTTTTGCTATTAATTTGCTTAAAATGTTTCATCTTAATGTGGCGCTCGTTCTCATATTAGTAGCCCACATTCAATTCGACCTTACCCCCTGCCTCGAACAAATGTAAACATTTTTGCGGTTCCTCATGTGAATGAAACCCACAAGTGTCAATATTAAATAGCTGAATCATAATAACAACAGTGCAACAACACGTAAAAATGCCAAAAAGAATTTAAAGAAATTAAATTTAAAACAAAAACTAATAGAATATTTTTTGTTTTTTTTTAATAGAAACAAAATTTGATGGTCAAGATCGATTAGAATGTGTGCTAATCAAAATCATACAAGTGCTTGAACTTTAACGAACAACCGACAGCTAGATATTTTTTTTTTAAAGGGGAAATGACGAAAGATGATGTGTATTTGTAGTTAAATGAAATTTCACGTGAATTTTTATTTCTACTTTTTGTTTGTTTTGTTATCACACGAGAGTTGTTTGTTGGAAGAAACGAAAATGATTGTTCTTAAATAAATATAGTTGTGACGACAATGACAAACTTATATACATATTAGGAATCTGATGGGTTTTATAATAAATAAAATTATAATAATAGTATTTATTTAGAAATAAATTAGTAATTTAAATGCATTTTATTAAATATTTAGATTGTTGTTTTTAAAATATTATTAAACAAATAGCAGGTGGAAATATTTAACATGTTTTTACTTAAAGTAAACATTTAATTTTAAAGGAAATAAATATTAATAGTTTAGTTTAACTGCGTGTTCATGAAATTTGTTTATATCTAATTGATTTACATTTATACTTGATTTTTTTAATATTATTTGCATATTTTAACTGTTTATAAAATATGCTTCTAGTATTTTGTATAATATTAGATGAGTTTTAAATAATTTTTCTTTACATAATAACCGCATTTAAGGTGAAAATAATGCAAGTGAAATAGAAAATAATATTTAATTGATACTATTATTAGCTTATTACATTCCGGTAAAAGGAGGTACAATTTATACCTCTGATCTGCTGGGACTATTATGGTGATTATTATTAACAAAGACAGAGCTTCGGACTTTGTTCTGTTGAAGAGGTTCCTTCGCAGGTGTACTTGGTGACTATGATATAAAGACATATTCGCTGGAAGAAAATTTTGGTTAAATTTGGTATAAGTTCGGTGCTGTTGCCGAGACAACAGTCACACCGCAGAGGAGTGACTGTGTATACGATACAGTATGGATGTTGGGAGTATCACACATCCATATACATTTACTGAGTGCGTCGTAAGTGTTTTTAAATGAGTGAGTCGAATGAATGTAGGAGATATCATTGAACTTTCCTCTCTTTTCCGGGTATGTTGAAGGTTTACTGAAAACCTTGTGTTCTCACGTTCATATCAGATTTACCACATTATGTTCTCAGTGAGGAACAACAATTCATCGGCTTGTTTGATGAATTCGATGTTATCTGCCACACAATGGTTAATGATTAAATAGCACGAGTATTTGAGTAAAGTGGTTGTACCTGAACAACCATGTATAAAAGTTGTCACCTGTGGTGGTGAGTCATCAAAAATCTCATTCTCACAAAAAAAGACTGCCGTGATATTAGGTCTTCAGGGCAGGTCTTTACGTAAAGCACTTCGACATCTTACCTCTCGATTACATCGTGTCTTTTTTTCTATTTAGTTCTTTTAGAGTCGAAACTTTGAATATATTGCTGAGCTGATAACCTGAGGAATGTTTTAAAATTATCAATTTATCAATTATTGGAACTAAGTATTATGATCTTATTTGGTAAACTAAAAAGTAAAGTCAATCCGCTGACTGACATGTTTTATTTTGGAATTGCGATGACCAAATATTAGATTAAAGAATATTTATTTTCTAATACAAAACTTATTAAAATAAAGTTATATTTGGTCCAAAAAAGCCAGGGCTTTTGGTCGTAGAATCAGAAACAGTTAAAACAGAGCTCGCTTGTGAATCATGTAGAGAAAATCTTTAGGAAGAAATTGTGGAGGTTATATGAAACTCTAATTTACCACAAACAGAATCTAACACGGAGCGCGACTGTACTCAATATCGATCTTATATGTATTGGTGGCCTTCGTAAGATTAATGGTTAGTGTTCTAGTCTGGTAGACCGGAGGTGGTGAGTTCTATTTTAATCTGAAGCACTGGTTAAGGAACGCACAGGAATGTCGAGAGTTTTGACGTGAGCACCTGCCTTGACGGCCTTATCTCACGGTGGTCTTTTTCATCCACTGGGTAGACTTGAGAACGGTCTACCATCGCCCCTTTGTTCTTTAATGAAGAATGCCGGTGGCAATTTTTGTACATTGGTTCTGACTGGTCCATGCACAAGTACTTTGCTGGAGTACACAGGCTATCTAATCTCTTGACCATTGGATGGCCTATGTTGATTAGGCAACAGCACCTAGAGACGGTAGACCGAAGTACAATCATCAATAAGCCGTAGACATTGTTCTTACTCACAGGGACATTTTAGTACATTGGTTCTGACCGGTCCATGCACAAGTACTTTATTGGATTACTCAAGCTATCTAATCTCTTGACTATTGGATGGCCTCTGTTGATTCGGCAACAGCACCTAGAGACGGAACGGTAGACCGAAGTACGATCATCAATAAGCCGTAGACATTGTTCTTACTCACAGGGACACACTGTGGTAATTCTGATAAGAACAGAGTAAACCCTGAACATATCCGGACAAGGAAGAAAAATTCAATGGTATCAAATGTATATGATACCTCCATCATCCATCATCATTCAACCCAGCACACATCTCATTTATACGACACATTCATAAGAGAAAAACATACGACACATTCATTAAGTAGACGGGTAGTATGAGACCCGCCGTACCTCACATTCATCCCTTACCATATACAATTAATACCAACTTATTTCCAAAGCTTAGTCCCACAGTCACTCAACTGTGGGCTATCTGTTGTTTTCGGCAACAGCACCGAACTTATCCCGAAAAATTGACTATTATTTGGGTTTAAAACACAGCCACTACGTGGATCATGAAGGAACCTCAACCAACTGACCAGCCAGGACATAATCCTGCGGGCAACTGGCCACTCGTAGTACCAGATTATGCGGTGCTCTGGTCAGACTTCTGGCAATCTATGCGAGGACTAAGCCAAACAGTAGACTGTAACCAATTTTTCAGTCCCGGTCAGACTGGAGGATTGGCCACCTCTTTATACCCCGGGATTGCAATAACACCAAGGCAGAGGTTTCGCCAAGGTAACACGACCCCGGGGGGAACAGAATAGAACCGATAGATGTCGAAATAACAAAATAACTAAGACGAAATAACAGTAAAAGTTGTTAAATTGTAACAAGAATAAGAAAATGTTAGTTAGTCACTAATAGTAAATTGTGGTATAACTCGCAAAATGTGATCACCTCTACTAATCACATTGGTTTCTTGAAAATTCCTTTTCTTGATTATTTTTTGACTTATGTCGATCCTCACATTAAGTGAACACTAAATTTATTGCTTTATTTTATCTGCCTTAGTAGGTAGATAAGATTAATTAAACATGATTTTCATTAAAAAATACTTGCACGTGCTTTTTTTCCACAGCATTTCATTTGTAAACATTCTTGGCAATGATCGACCATGATTGTGAAAAATTTATTTTTAATTTTAACTGAACTTTAAAAGTCTTAAGATCAAGATCTTTTTGTTAAATAGCGAGCTCAATCTATTTAGCTGTTGATTGGTTGTCAAGTGATAATGCCAAATTATTTGCAACATTTTGAAATATTTAAGGTGATTAAGGTGATTTATTTACTGACTTGCCAAAATTAGCTTTAACTTTATGACGAGAATCATATAAAATCAGTTTTAATATGCGTGACTTTTAAGTGGAAGTATCATATATATATATTTTTGTTTTGGTATCTCTAAAATATGTTTTATTATGGTCCTAATAAATATATTTTTGTACATTTTATCATTGTTACTTAATACTCGTGAATGGTTGAGTACTATATATATGTATATATATTTAGGTTATGTCTTATCAAATAAATCGCTTGTCAATTACTTTCAAAAGTAAAATTGTACAAGTAAGTATTCACTTATCAACAGTCTGCTCTGTCGACGTTCGTCTAGAGTAATTTATTGAAAAGGCAAATGTTGTAAATAAAATGGAAAAAGCAAACAAGAAAAGTTATTTTTAAAACCTCAGAAATTAGCTGTTTGTTTTTCCAATTTGCTAAATTCATAGTCAAACATTAAGAAATCCTCTTTAGAACACCAGGTGGCGGTTATGAGGTCACTTCTGGTTTGTTTTCTTCTTTTTCCGTTTACTTGTTACCGTTTTCCATTAAGCAATTCAAAATAATGGAAAGCGGAAGTAAGTGGCTGTTAAAATACATATGTATTCTCCGTTATTCATATTTACCGCGGTTTTTCTTTCATTCTTTCTTCAATACAATTAATTTTTTTCCGTATAGAATACCCAGCAAAAGCTTTCGTTATCAGATAACAGGTTAATATAATAAAATTTATTTGCATAATACATAGCGTTTGAAGTCCTTATTTAACGTGCTGATATAATTGGAGGCAAAGAACAATCGCTTACAAGTAATTAGAATAATCATTCAAGGAAATTGAGTGAGAGTCAGAGACGGCGCTATCATTTTAGATCGGCTGCTGCGGCTTATTATAGAAAATATCGGCGGCGTCTAAATTGTCTGCTCAATTTAAACTTTTCTTCAGAAATTGACCTTATAAGCGTTTATTATATTGAAAAATCTCTGTATAATAGTCTGTTATATAAAAACCTGTCTCTATATAAGTTTTTTCTGCAGAAAAATAAACATTTATAGAAGTTTTCACAATTATAATATTAGCACAATATTTTGTGGCAACACTTTTTAATTTGCAATAATAATTTAAAATAGTGGAGCTTTTGCCAAAACGATCGTATGAAAGAGTACAACTTCTACAGTGATCAATGACTACATATCTCAACGCAACAATCTAAAATTTCCACCTATATCGATTTATTACAAACTTCCTCACCGCCCAAATTAAGCATTAGCCCCCCCTTTCTCTACAACACTCTCCACTATTCGTCATGTAAAACTATTTTATTTTTCTGTATTTCATTTCTTTTCGTTTTTTACTCTGAACTACCTATATAACTTACCATTTAGGTGACTAGCTATTTTAACATGTGCTTGTCCTACGAGGAAATCAATCGTTACCCAAATATCTTACGAATGGACTGCTAAAAGTTTATGTTTATTCTTCAAGTAACCACTCTATAGCTTACAAAGGGTACCCTCAGTGACGAATGTCTTTACTCTCGTTTATAAACAGTACATACGTGACGAAATAGAGTCAATCATGTGGTTAGACGTAAATTCTTTGTCGTTTTGCTGGGATAAAAGAAAGCAGGTTGTATTAGTGCAAGTTTTGTTTGACGAGAGAATGTTTAGTTATCAAACTACTTGTTAAGACCGGAATAAAATCTTCGCTTTGTCGTTTTAAGTTATAGAAGTTATAGTAATCAACAAATGAAACCATTACTTTTGTCTTACTTTCATTCAGTTTGAAATCGCCTTTCGCCGATACTTTCTCGATTATCCTAAAGACTGCAGTTTTGTCTCGCAATGTTATACCAATGATATCGATGTTTTCTGCATACGAATCATGTGGATTCCTGAGCTGAGTTATTTAGATCAGTACCTTTGCCAGTAGTTTTTCTTAAACCTCGTTTGGTACTTAATGGTTCCGAAAGGTCTTTTTACATTTTATTAGATGATTTTGTTTCCAGGTACTTTCATTCAGTTTGAAATCTACTTTAGCTTATACTTTTTTGATTCTCCTGAAGACTGTAGTTTCCTTTCGCTATGTTCGATCAATGATATCGATCTCTTCTGTATATGCAACAATTATGTGAATTTCTAAACTGTGCTTTTTAGATCAGTACTTTTTCTAGCAGTTTTTCTTAATCCTCGTTTGGTACTTAATGGTTAAGAAAGGTCTTTTTCATTTTAGCAGATGATTTTGTTACCAGGTACTTTCATTCAGTTCAAAATCCACTTTCGCTTATACTCTCTCGATTCTTCTAAACAATTCAGTTTCCTTTGGCAATGTTCGACGAATGATATCGATATCTTCTGCATATTTGAAATTCATGTGGATTCCAGAACTGAGCTATTTTGAGCATTATCTTTTCCAGCAGTTTTTCTTAATCCTCGCTCGTTTGGTACTTAATGATTTCGAAAGGTCTTTTCCATTTTAGCAGATGATTTTGTTGCCAGGTTTAAAGCTATATGGGCCAATTATGCGTGTCTGTGCTATTTGAAGCTTTTCCATAATATACTATCTTAATGTTGCGTATTGTATAGTTTTAATACTTTCCAGTTGTGGGTTATATTAGTATGGAACAATTATGTCACTGCAGACATGACATAATCTTGTGTAGAGAGATGTAAGAGACTTATAACTCTTTAGTTAGAGACTGATACCTTTGTAGTTTGTATTGTTGTCCTTTTTATGCACAGGCCACAGTACACTGAGGTTGCATGACTCGAATATGCCTTCATTCTGCCAAATTTCTTCAATTAGTCTATACATGTAACCAAGTAACTCATCTAGATGGAAAATTTAAGTAGAAATTTGAAATTATTAGTCGTTAGTGGTCTATCTTACTTTTAAAATTGATAGATTTGGAATCTAATAAGTATCCAGAATATGTCTACTTTTATCGATATATTAACAATATATTGTCTATGGCTTTGTAAGATTGTTATATTGGAACTATAGACATCATTTTAATGGCGATTTACAATTAAACCTAACAAAAAAAGAACTTCCAAAGAAGCGAAAAAGAAGTAGAGTTTATTTTATGGAAGTACTGAAAAAGACCTGAAGAAGTGATGATTTTAACACAGGCTTGTCATAGAAGGGATTTCTTTTTATTTGATTCCAAATTCACTACATCTAAAGTCATTTTTAGGAAGTCATTTTAATGTTCTTTTTTTTTGGAGGTTATTAGGAAGTGAAATTGTTTGACTTAAGTAACACTAACATAAATAAATAAATTAATTATGTACATAAATTTATCAATCAACTCCGAAATAAAATGGGTTTAATTAAAACAAATATGAATGTATAGTCGGGCGTAGCAGACCATATGATACCCTACACCAGTCAGTATGTATGTTAAAAATGGGTATTATTTAAAAAAATAAAGCATTTGGTTTGTTTTTTTAACTTTATTTCGGAATATTTCAGAATATTTATATTTTACAAGAGGGCTCAAAGGGGAGTAGGGCAAAATATGGACCTTTCCTTTAAAATGTTGGTATGGAGAGTTAAGGCATCTTTTATGTAGAATTTAAAAGTGTTATTAGTGTTTGTAAGTGAATTTTGACCTTTAAGTCATTTTCTGAAGGGGAGTTTGTATGGGGGATAGGGTCAAATAAAGCCCGATCATTACAAAAATCGGTAGTGGCATTTAAAGTTCTATAAAGCTAAGTTTTGTCGACTTTTGTTAACATAATAGATCATTTAAATTAATTATAAGCCAAAAGGCCCTATTTGGGGAGTACGGTTGTATGGGGGCCACTAAAGTGGTGTAGGGTATAAAAATTTCAGTATAAAAAATATACCTTCAATTTTAAACAAAATTGTATTCTTTTCGCTTCTTTGGAAGTCATTAAACATCACCTCCATCGAAGGTAAACAAATTGAGTTAGTACTACTTTTGAAGTGGTGATAAATGTTATTCTTTTGGAAGTAATTCGTTTTATTTTTGCTGGATAAAAAAAGTTTTCTATACAAATATTACCATAACTTAACCTTGTTCTTTTGAAAATTTCACAAGTTAAGTTTTTTGAATAGTTCTTAAAAACACGCAAAAAAAAAACGTTGTATTTCTGCCATCTTTGTGCTTTTCTTATGAATGAATTTTGTTTTGTAATTTTTGTAAAAATTATGTACATTCATGTTAAATATCAGATAATTGGTCAAGGTTAAAAAAATACCAACCTCGATTTTTGAATTAAGTAGTTTTAAAGAATTTAGATTGAGACAAAAGCATATTATTTTTATGAAAAAAGTCTAGTATATAAATGTTCTGCAACTTTTTTAATACATACTTACATACATACGTAAATGCTATCACTAACATCTGTTGCTAAACTCTTAGCTTTGCGTTAGGTTTTATAAAATTTATATTGAAATTATTTAATTTTTTTTTATTTTATTCATATGCAAATTTCATTATTATAATTGCTTGCCAAAACAGCTTGTAAACATAATATAAATTTTTCAGCGCGTGCTGGAAATTAAAAATAAATATTTGTTAAATTCCAAATAATGAAAACATGATCGATGACCAAAGTTGTCAATCAAATAAATAAGTTGTTTATTTTCCAAAATACATATTTTAATAAACGAAATGTTTATGATGTGTATTTAGTTTCACTCTAAAATTTTTCGAAAATATAAATTAATATTTGTTTTGTATTTTTTTATAAAACACATTTTTATTTCGTAATGGACGTCAATGTTATATAAAGAAAAATATCAGTTCTAAAACGAAAAAAGTATAAAAGTATTTTTATTCAATCAGGACATTTTGTGTTTAATAATATATTTTGTTTTCAGATCTTATCAGGATCCTCTATACATGTATCTTATATGTTTCTACGTCCAATAATTCAGGTCTAATAATTTAGGTCCATTAATCCTTGCTCTTTGGATTTGAATCCTGCGGGTAGCTTTTTTAAAATGATAACTTCCCAATTTTGTTCTGGCTTTAGGCGAGTACTTTAAATTCTCTACATTATCAGACCTAGAAATAGCAGACTTAAAAACACTGCTCTGTCTTTAGGCGAGTGATTTAACTCCTCAACATCAGCTCCCCCGGGGGCATGTTGCCTTGGTGAAGCCTCTACCTTGGTGTTTCCTTGGTGTCGGGGTATAGAGGATTTATCCAATACCTCAGTCTGTCCGGGACTATAAATTGGTACGGTCCACTGTCTGGCTAAGTCTTTGCATAGATTGAAAGAGGTCAAACCAGAGCACTGCATAGTCTGGTATTACGGGTGGCCAGTTGCCAGCAGGACTATGTCTGGTTAGTTGGTTGAGGTTTCTTCGGGATTCACGTAGTGGCTGTGGTTTAAACCCAAATTCGCGGGAAGAGTAAGTTGCGGTTAAAAGACTGATGTAAGGTAAAGTCAATATTTCGGGATAAGTTCAGTGCTGTTGCGGAACAACAGATACCCCACAGAAGAGTGACTGTGGGACTAAGCGATGGAAATTATTTGGTATTAATTGTATATGGCAACTTCCAACTTCCAATTTTAAAATATGACATATTTAGCGGTACAAAAGGCCCTGCATTTGTTCTTGACAATACAGGTCATTGAGTTTTGGTCGATACCAATTAGAAATATAGTTTCCTCGGATTATTTTTTCTGTAAAAGACGTCCAATTTTTCCACTGCCAGCTCAGCTTTTTGAATTTTAAGAATTTCCATTATACATTGATTAGCCAATTTACTGACGCATAATTTAATAGAGAAAATAGACTTAAGGAGCACCGGAAGCTCCCTTTTATTTGACAGTCCCACCTTAGCGTCGTTCCAGAGAGGAGTGATTCTTTTTACCAAATTTCTCAGTTTTCTGAACTCGCAGCATTGTTTTTTGCACTCTTTTATCTTATCGACCAAATCTTCAACTGCAAATTTTATTAGAATAGTGCTTAGCAGAGATGGTCCCGGTGTCTTCTTCTGGAAACGTTGGCTTAAGATGGTGGTTCTTTTCCTTTTCTATCGTCTTTCTTCTTCCTTGTTTTTTGGTGGTTCTTTTAAGATATCCTTACATTCAAGGTTGATTTCGCCGACGTGTTCATCTTTGGAATATCTGGATTGGCGTTGTCACCCTTATTAGCAGGCATCTGGCCTGAGGTTCCTTTGAGTGTAGTATGGATTGGCCATGACTGTATAGTAGAAGACAGTGAGCATTTTTTCTTCTTTGGCTTATTCTCAGTTGTCAACTCCTTGGGAGACTTGATCCCCTTTGTCCAAGATCTTGAGAGAGAGAAAATTTTTCCTTTGCCAAACTATGATTTCTTGAAGCATCTCTTCCACCTTCTAGCTTCCACTTTTTCGTTTTTTTTTTGTTGCTTTTAAGATACCCTTGAAGGTTTTGATACCCTTAGCTTCAAGGTTGCCAATTATACCTTCAGAATATCTGGCATGGTGTTTTCACCCTTAAGGACTGGATACTGACTTGAGATTTCTTTGAGTGTAGTATGGATTGGCTTCGACTTTATATTAGAAGATGGGGAGCCTTTTCTTCTTAGGTTTATTCTCAGTTGTCAACTCCGCGAAAGACCTGATGTTCAATGTCTCCGATATTGTGAGAGAATCCTATTTTTACTTTGCAGTGTCGTGTGATTTACTAATTATGATTTGTTTAAAACATCTTTTTTAACTTCCTACTCTGTGCTCCACAAAAGCCTTTACTTAGTAATTAAGCAGTGCTATCACTCACCTTTTTCAACATTTGTATTGTTATTATCGTTTGAGGATTCAGAGTCGGAGCTCTCAACTATATTTAAAGACTGTGATAGCTTAGAGCTCTCTGCGAGAGCATTCTTCTCTTTCATCTTTAAGTTTTTACAATGTAATGTTGTATACTTGTAGCATCGTCCGCTCGGGTAATGGGTTTTTAATTTAATCACATCACAATGTCATTATACCCTACACCACTATAGTGGGGAGGTTATTATACGTTTGTGCTGATGTTTGTAACATACAAAAATATTGGTCCAATACCCACCTTAAAGTATACCGATCGATTCAGAATCATTTTCTGAGTCGATTAAGACATGTCCGTCCGTCTGTTCGGCTGGCTGGCTGTCCATGTACACCTTGTGCGCAAAGTACAGGCCGCAATTTTCAAGATAATTTGATGAAATTTGGATCATGTTTTTTTGGCACAGGGACGAAGCCTATTGAAAATGGTTGAAATCGGTCCATTATTTCATCTAGCCCCCATACAACCGTACCTCTCGATTTGAACTTTTTATGCCATAATTACGTCAAATATTCTACTATCTTTCTAAAAATTGGCACAAATAAGTTTAAATGATACTGGAGAATTTCGTAAGGATCGGCCCTTATATGACCCTAGCCCCCATACAAACCCCCCTTCAAAAAAATGTCTAAAATTGACTTGTAACCATTTGTATCGCAATGAAACTCAACAAAACTAACTGTTATTTAGAAATATATCCTTTTCCCAAATTTACCGAGGATCGGCCCATATTTGACCTATATAAAGCCTCATTTAGAAATTTTAGTTTTTTATCAATAAATTGCTTAAATACTTTGGAATTATGGTAATATTCAACATAAAAGTTTCTTTATAAAAGAATAAAAATTTTAAAAATTAACTCATGATGTAGGGTATTATATGGTCGTCCATGCCCGACTATACTTTCCTACTTGTTTTCAAATCAATTCCGTTTACAAAATTTTCTGTTAACTTAATTTGCTGTTAATCAGCACCATCAATGCATATTTAACATTTTGCCTTATATTAGTTTCCTCCTAAAAGTATGCTACAATGTTTTGTTAAATGTATTTATTATCTAGCAAAGTGCTGTTAAAAGTAAATGTTATATTAAGTTTACATTTAGGTATTTCAATGTTATTATAAATTATATTGTTGTTGTAAATGCTTTCTGTTGTTGCAGTTCTTCTTGTTAAACATCTGTAAAACAAGTGTTGAGGGATGATTGTTTTATACATACATATGTCAAATTATCTTTAATGTAGAACACAAGTATGAATGTATCGTCAGGCATGGTCGATCATATGATACCCTACACCAGTTATTTTAAAAAAGTATTTAATTTGTTTTTTAACTTTATTCCGGAATATTTTTACTTATTGTTGGCAAAAAAAGAGATTTTCTACAAGAGTGCTCATAGGAGAGTAGGGGTAAAAATGTATGTGCCTATCGTTATAAATGTTGGTAGACTCTACCAGGTAGAGTCATAGTTATTTATGTGTTTATAAGTGAATTTTGACCTTCAAGTCATTTTCTGAAGGGAGTTTGTATGGGGGATAATGTCAAACGAGGTCCGATCATTACAAAAATTTGTAGTGTCATTCTATAAAACTGAGATTTGGTGATTTTTTGTGACATAGTAGAACATTTATGATTGTATTCATGAGCCCAAAGGCAGTCTTCGAGGAGTACGGTTGTATAGGGGCTAGGCAAAATAATGAACCGATTTAAACCATTTTCAATAGTGTTCGTCCTTGGACCAAAAGGAGAGTGTGCGCCAAATTTCATCAAATTATCTTGAAATTGCGACACACAGTCAGACAGGCAGACGGACATAGCTAATCGATTCAGCGATTCTGAGCCGATTGGTATACTTTAAACTGCGTGTAGGACCAATTTTTTGGTGTTATAAATATCAGCAGAAATGCATAATACCCACCCTTCATAGTGGTGTAGAGTGTAATAGAGTTAAAGATTGCAAGATTTATAAAGTCTTCGAATATCGTAGTATTTAGTGATCATATAGTGATTGATCCTCTGATGATTCATAATATTAAAAAATATTCAACAGTTTTTGAAGTCCATTTTGACGCAAAACTCTTAAAAATTATAGTAACGGCTTTTTTGATTTAAGCGCAAAATAGATAAATATTTTTTATCTCTAACCACTAAAAGTTCTTATCAGACAACCAAACTAACAACAATGACTCTTCAAATTAATTATTTATATCAAAACTATCATACCTTCACAGTTTTATAATAAAAACTAAATTGCATTTGATTGTAATTGTAAACAAAAACCGATTGACTCGACTGAAACAGCTGGTTGTTTTGGATTTGTTAATTTCTTATCAATTTGATATCAAATCACACACACAATAAAATTGTTGCTCCTCAGCAAAGAGTTAATGAAAAACAAAATTCGACAAAAATTAGTACCTCATTAAAATCTAATTAGTTGTGAAAATATTTTCATTATAATTTATATTGTATGAGACGGTCTTGAGACTGAAATTGTCTCCAATTGTTAAAGGTATTGATAAATATTTTTGAACGCTCGTTCGTTTGATTGATCGATTGACTGATCGTTAATTGATATACAAATTTGTTTGGTAAATATTTGCATTTTCAATCGATTGTATGGACGCATAGTACATATACATATATCATTTCATTTGTTTTTATTTAATATAACTTTTTTACATATATGAAGATCAAAAATTTATAATGCTAGAGTTTGCCAAAAGTATATAAAAATACATACTTACACACATAAATCTGTCAAAGTTACAAACAATTTTAATCTTATCTCAGTAATAAACAATTTGTAAAATAATATATATGATGTTTTCTAAGGGATGCAGGGTTTCACAAAGGGTGTTATTTTTGATTTAGTCTAGTCTATATTCCAGTATATTTCCTACTTTATAGTCTATAGTCTAGTCTATAGTCTAGTCTATAGTCTAGTCTATAGTCTAGTCTATAGTCTAGTCTATAGTCCAGTCTATAGTCTAGTCTATAGTCCAGTCTATAGTCTATAGTCTAGTCTATAGTCTAGTCTATAGTCTAGTCTATAGTCTAGTCTATAGTCTAGTCTATAGTCTAGTCTATAGTCTAGTCTATAGTCTAGTCTATAGTCTAGTCTATAGTCTAGTCTGTAGTATTGTTTGTAGTCTAGTCTATAGTATAGATTATAGTCTAGTCTATAGTCTGGTCTGTAGTTTAGTCTATAGTCTAGTCTATAGTCTAGTCTATAGTCTAGTTTATAGTTTAGTCTTTAGTCTAGTCTTTAGTCTAGTCTATGGACTAGGCTATAGTCTAGTCTATAGTCTAGTCTGTAGTCTAGTCTATAATCTAGTATATAGTCTAATCTATAGTCTGGGCTATAGTCTATGCCATAGTCTTATCTATAGTCTAGCCTAAAGTCTAATTTATAGTGTAGACTATGGTCTATTCTACAGTCTAGTCAATGTCTAGGTTAGTCTATTAACTTAATTTTCAATATTTTGAATTGCAAGTTGTTTGAGAACCCCTGTCTTTTGCAAATTATCCCATAGAATTATTTTACAACTGCTCCATATACTGCCTCCACCTACAATAGTTAAAATCGTTTACTGATATATGTTTTGTATAAAAGTGTTTACCCGTGGTGCTCTCGTAAAATAATCACAAACTATAAAGATGAGAAAAATTAAAAATAATTATAACAACAACAAATAAATAAAAACTTAAAATTAGTCGAGCAAATAGAGTTTATTTGCTTGATTTGTTGTGACTGATAATGAACGGAATTTTGATATAAAATCAGTTTTCTTACGTCTTTGTCTGTTTTTCTTTATTTTTTTTTGAGGGAGCCTATAGTAATCATTATGAAGTGGCAAACGCTCAACGAACTGAGCTCTCATTTGATAAAAGTTTGTACTAAAGTTAAGATCGTGCGGTTTAAAATTAAAAACGAATTTTATTTAAATAGTATTTTTGAAACGATTTTCTGGGAAAAAGATAAAACTACAAGATGGAAATGATAGCTAATTATAAAGTTCGAACTACTGAGTATCATTTTGAAGGTGTTTTATTTAAATTATGATAAACTTTAATGATAATGTTGCTAATAATGATGTTTTGTATGGTTTTAATCTCTTTGCAGAGGCTCAAGAGATGCATGGCGTCAAAAGGGTTTTAATCTTTTGCATTTTGATTGTGATTTTACCGGCCACTTTGATTGTTATACCTTTATATTTGAGAAGAACCGTCTTCGCGGATGTGGTTTATCCGGTGGCCGAATCGGATATTATAGAGATAAGAGATGGCATTTCTTCGATATTTTGCCAACAGCATTCTCTTAAGATGAGCAGTAATTTTAATGCCTTCCAGCTGGCGGGCAGACCCGAAATTTCCACCAATCACAAACACATCAGATTGAAGAAGTCCATGACTTTGCCCGATGATACCTTCGAATACTGGGGTTTCTATTTGCTAAAGGGTGCAAGAGTACTGCTAAAATTTTGCTCACGTTACGATGGTGCTCGCATGTTGGTGGTGAAGGGAGCTCGAGAATTGGATACTTGTGGTTTGTTGGATCATAATAAAAAGAAATTTGGTCCCAATTGGAATCAGAACCATGAACAGGTGAAAGTGTTTTTTGAGGATTTTGAAGTTATCAATGAAAATATACGCAGTGATGAATTGATGAATAGTACAGATATCTATAATGTTACCGAAAACTCCGATCATTTAATGGAAATGGAAAATAGAGGAGGAGAAGATTTAACAGAAGATGTCGAGGAAGACGATGATGAAGAGGATAGTGAGGAAGAAATTACTACCACTACCACCGAATTGCCTAAAACTACAAAAATCAGGCGAAAGAAACTAAAGAAGGGTAATCCTAATGCCGTCAAGCATCGCGAGAATAATGGCAATAGCCTTAAGGCAAGTGAAGAAGATATAAATCCTATTAAACAAGTAAATTCACAAGAAGAACTAAATGTACCCAGACGCAGGCGAAATTTACAACACAAAGCCTATTTGGAACGACATGCTCGAGATCATGAGCAGCGCAAACAAAAGGTATACGATCAACTGTATAAACATCGACCGAAACGCGATCATGTTTACGATCGTAAATATACACATGGTGGCAATGCTATGAACTTTACCCAAACCGATGAGTCGAACTCAATATCAAGTTTTGAAAATGGTCTGCTAGAGTGTTTCAAAACAAATAAACTCTCTTTTGGCGACTTTCCACCCATGGCCGATTGTACAAATCCCCATTTTCTGGAGAATGGTTCACATCGTATGTTGTCTATACACGAAATCGATGCCGATGGTTATTACTATTATATATTCTATAGTGACAATGATATGGTACGCAATGATATTCATGCCATATTCGATATCTATAAGCCCACCTTTGAGTATTCGAATTTAACTAACCAGCAGGCCTGTGTTAATGCTACCAATTGCACTTTTCCCATTGGTTTTATGTCCGATGAGGTGGTAGTCGTCGAAGTGCCGACACGTGATGGTATCGAACATGAAGATGATGATATCACGTATTTGATCTCAACCTGTCATCCACGTCCAGAAATTTACGCCATATTTCCTGTTTTAGTTTTGATATTAATTCTCAGCTGTTCATTTTTATAGAAATGGAAGGTCGGCTAATGGAGTCATTGAAAAGAAGTTTTAAGAGTTAAAGAATTATAATTCAATGGTGAATTTAAGTTCTTGTGAGTGTTAGTGTGCCATAGTTAGAGATCGAAAGGTCTCTGGCAGTATGTGAAGATTTGATGATATTTTGGAATTTGGTGAAATTGTAAATCATAAGTAATCTAAAATGATTTCTAATATCTACAATTTGTTTCCAAAGGCGTTTAATAATTAGGCAGATATTTTTTGGAATCTCAAGGATTACTAGTCGGATTAGAAAACACATTTATCAGGGTCACATCTTTCTGAACTTTCGTTCGATATTTTCAGATATGATGTAGTTATTCTATCCGGTATATAAAAACTATAAAAGGACCCATATTGAGAAAGTTTCCTGTTAGGTTTGGTTGAAATGTGGATAAATGCTATATTGGATCCAAAGAAATATATATTGACCGTTATCCAATCCATTGAGCACTCTTTTTCATGAAAAATATTGCAATAAATACCTTATTAAGTGCTCTTTGAAAATGTTGTCTCCAGAGCGTCAGAAATCAAGATTCCTGGACATAATTCTTTAAATTTTTTTCTAAAAGAAAAACTTTAATTAATCTGTACTCCTCTTTGGGTCTCAAAACAGGATATAGTGAAAATTATCAAAGAACTGTTAAAGAATTGACAAAAATTAAGAAAAGGCTTCATATAGAATTAAGTTTAGGTCCAAATGATATCCTCCATTCTACGACAGATCTGATAATATACCAGTATACCATGCATGATTATACCTGCTCTGATGTTCTAAAAATCAATGAAAGTTCGACAATATCAAAGCAAGAGTTCCAGACTTTCATTGCCTTCTTTATAGTTCACTATTGGTCCTGTTATGCGCTCTTTAATTTGGAATCTGTTGGCCTTTCTTTAATATAAAACCAATTTTTTGTAATTATTTCTTAACAATTTTCCAATACTACTGAGGGATATTGCTCTCCAAGATATTTCGATCTTATTTAAGGAAAATTTGATAATAACAAAGAATGTATTTCAAATTTTCGTGTACATGGAAAATGCTCTTGGAAAATCTTTATATAATGCTCCTTGAAGGCAGTATCATTTGATGTTCTAAAAGTCAGTTGTCTGAAAGTACTTCTCGAGAATTTTTCAATCAGATTTTTGATATTTATCGCTCCCACGATATTCACAGCTTAGACTGGCAGTTACAAAGAAAGTGCTGTAAGCCACTATCGGGCACCAGTAGTGAGTGCTCTTCTTCATATAGAAAATTCTCTTGGAAAATCCTTATTCAAAGTTGTGAAAGCCAGTTTTCTGAAAATATTTCTATAGATTTTTCCAATCAGTTTTCTTGATATATATTGCTCTTACCATATTCAGATCCAAGACTGACAGTGACATATATAGAAAATGCTCTTAGCAAATCCTTATCCTTATCCGATGTTGTGAAAGTCAGTTTTCTGAAAATACTTATTATGAATTTTTCAATCAGTTTTCTTGAGATTCATTGCTCTTACCATATTTAGATTTATGAATGACAGTTATAAAGAAAGTGTTGTTCTTTATAGGCCGCTATCAGGTCTCCTTTGCATGGAAAATGTTAGTGGAAAAACTCTTATATATTTCTCTATGAAGGTCTGTTAATGTCAACGACTTACTTCTTTAGAACCTATAGCGAAGTCGGGGAAATCTATTTTATGACAAGTCTGCGATTAAGCCATTGCTTGTAAGGCCTTTTGTAAGAAATTTCCATTAATAATTTGTAGATTTGTTGCTTCTCTTGTTCTTTCCTTGAAATTCTTAAAAAATTACAAAAATCATCCAAATTTTAAAAGCCTTTAGGAATATCAGACCAAATATCATAAAAATCTTCCCAAGAAATAAAAAAAATGTATGGCAAAGTAATATTAAAGTATATTTATTAACAAAATGGAAAAAAGTGGCCTCATTAATTTAATTAACTAGATATAAGTTCATCATACCTGCCCTACTGTTTTCATAATCAAATCACTTTATAATTTAAATATAAAACCGAACCGAAAATTGGATCGAAAGATCGTATTTGTTGTACTTGTATAAGGCGCTTAAACATATCGCAATAAAACATAACCAGGAATCAATGTGTAGACTTAATTGTTTTAACAAAAAAATATTAAGTCAAAATAATATAGATTCATAATTATATCAGAATAATTACTTTTAAATATATTGTTAAATTATCACATATCATCATCTTATAAGCAAAAAGGTTTTGCTAAAACATTTTAATATTAAGAAGAAACTCATCAATTTTTTTTGTTATTTAAGGGATAAGTTTTCCTTCTATGAAAACCTCAGCATTTAAGTCAATTAAGCTAAATATATAAACATGATCATTTGACAATTAATTACAAACAATTTAGTTTTAACTAAAATTTCAGTTACCTGAATTAGTTTAAATTTTATTTATAATTATTATAAAATAAATACTATATAACACTACATAATACATAATAATATAGTCGAATACATAAATAAGGAAAATAAATAGAAATTTTAATAATTAAAAAGATATTTTTTTTGCAAATAATTATTTTTATAAATATTTTTAATAACGAAAATAAAAAAATCGAAAATAAATAATAATTAACAGATGTTGTGTATTTAATGGATTAACGCTTTTTAGAAATTGTCGGGTAAATATAGGAATATTCTAAGAAATCAAGAAAATAATTTGAATAAAATAGAAAAAAGTTTAATATAATTATTTCATTTATTTATTGATTCTAAGTAAAATGTTCAAGAACTCTATTATTTTAATTGATCTTAAAGGATTTCGATTAGCTTTTTACTATCTATCTATCTATCTATCTATCTATCTATCTATCTATCTATCTATCTATCTATCTATCTATCTATCTATCTATCTATCTATCTATCTATCTATCTATCTATCTATCTATCTATCTATCTATCTATCTATCTATCTATCTATCTATCTATCTATCTATCTATCTATCTATCTATCTATCTATCTATCTATCTATCTATCTATCTATCTATCTATCTATCTATCTACCACACTACTAGCACCTAGAGACCGCGTAATTGGTAGTCCAAAACTCGGCTCATATTAATTGACAAGGCTTTATTTCAGTAGTCACCAAGACCCACTATGATAAGTTGAGCACTCAAACATATAGAAAAATCGCTGATAAATTAAAGAAAGGGCAGAGATGACCTTGCACCTCATCCATCCCTTCTTGTTAGAGCCTAGTCTAACACAAATCGAATATTTTTTTAATCTACATCCACGATCGACAACTCCTATACACAGTGTATTTTACACAGACTTTTTTCTAAATTTCAGTTATCCATATATGCATTTTTGTGGAGATGAGAGTACAATGACTTCTCATTTCTTGTTTATTCGCTCTTTAACTTATACAAGTGTAAAATGTAGTAGTATCTACAGTTAAGCTCTGTAATTTGTACCGCTACCAGCATCAAAGAACGATAACAGAAATGTGTCGTGAAAATTATATTTCTCCGCGCATTTGTCTTTTAACCAAGCACACTCTTCCCACGAGCCATTACGTGGATCCCAAAGGAACATCAACTTACTGACCAGCCAAGACATATTTCTGTGGGCAACAGGCCACCCGTAGTACCATATTATGTGATGCTCTTGTTAGACCGCTTTAAAATACATCCAATGTCAAGCCAAAGTTTAAATTGAAAACACCCGTTTATAGTCCCGGCAAACTAGAGGATCAAGATCCTATGGGCTGATCCTGATAAAAGCAAGTCGAGAAATCTCCTCAAAATGAGCAAGTCTAAAGTAATATAATGGTACGTATTCTAAGTGGATTGTCTTGATTGAAAAAGCTTTCACATTAAAAACATATCGTTAACGAAATTAAGCTGAAATATTCTAAATATCTGGTTCGATATTATCTGAAATCGGGTTTAATTTTACTCATTCCCGTACGTGGTAATTAGGCTCCAATTCCTAACCTTTTGTTGTAATATAATACATTATGTATAATATATTTCAAATTTATTGTAGCAATTATTCTTTTCTAAACATAAATATATGATTATAAATCCACAATTAAGTAACTAATCTCTTTCATATTTTTTAATTCATAAATCTCTATTATATAATTTATGCAAAATCGTGTTTATTTTCCTCTAAATCATTGTAAATTAGACAAAAAAATGTAAGTCCATTCATTAAAATCGTATTGTTAAATATAAATTGCATTTTTAGACTTTTTGATAAAAAAAGCAAAGAGTCATCCAAATCCATTAGAGCAGAAATAATACTTTTGTTTAAATTGAATTCAGAAATTAACAATAAACAAATAATTGTCAAATTGTTTTATGTTTACTAGTATTTAGTATATTTAGTTATATTAGGGGAGGCTCTGTTGGAGAACTTAATCAAATAATTTTAAAACTTCTGTATCAGCTTTAATGTATAGGAACAAAGAGTCTCATTTTCAATAGAACACAATAGAAATCACCCGGTATAGGTCCTAGAAATATCACCACACATCCGCCAGACTATAGTGGTGTAGTACTAAACCAAAACTATTTTAGAAAACATCATTAAATAAACTAAAACATAACCCTTTCTTTTCACGCAAAGTGAATCTGACTCCCCAACGATCTAGAGCTTACAAAAAGTTAATATAAAAATGAATACTACACTTAGGCCACTGTCGGGTCTGTTGTGCGCTCCTGATTCATGAAAAAAACAATTCCAAAAATTTTACGGTCTTCTATACATGCTCTACATTCTACATTTCTCTTCTTGTACTGCTGGTACCCATATGATGTAAACCTTACCTTCTTACAATGCAATACGGTTATAGATTTGACATTGCCCTAATTGCCTTCTGTGTATAGGTAAATATATTAAGCCCTGCTGGCGCCATATTTATTCTAAACCCATTTAAGCATTCCGTAATTGCTCGGACTTCTGTTATGATTAGGTAAACAGTGGTATATTTCTCTTTGTGGGAAATCAATTCTCCCCGGGGGCATGTTACCTTGGCGAGACCTCCGCCTTGGTGTTATTGCAATCCCGGGGTCTAAAGAGGTGGCCAATACCTCCAGTCTGACCGGGACTGAAAAATTAGTTACAGTCTACTGCTTGGGGATCGCCCCGTTCTCAAGTCTACCCAGTGGATGAAAAATATCACCGTGAGATAAGGCCGTCAAGGCAGGTGCTCACGTTAAAACGTTCGACATTCCTGTGGGTCATCAATATAGAACCCCAGGCCCACTTTATGATCCAATTTAGAGCCATCCATATAGCAACGGATTCCTGCTGGTATTTGTCTAATGTTGCGCTTGACATTCTATCTGGGATAAGCGTTTCAAAATTTTCGACATATTCTGTGTTTGGTACTCAATCAGGCACGTCCGATGATTGTATATAATCATCCAATGTGAGGAGTATACATTGATGACGTGTCCTTGGTAGAGATAGTACACATGGCACCACTTATACCCAAGCAGTATGTACGCTGAAATCCATGTAGAAATTTTATGCTACACTTTTATTCAAAGAAGGCCACCAGGTTATTCAAGTATAAGTTAGAAAAACTTTTATAAAGCCAAGTTCTCATAGTGAGACTAAGGTCTCATTTCATGCCTATAGTTTTCAAACATATTGCCGAGCAAGTATGTGCCTTGTATCCTTCATGTGGTGTGTCTTTATTATAACCCGGTTTACATACGTCTGTCACTGGTACCTTCTTGCCCAAGAAGCTGGTTTAGAAATGTTTGTCTTTCTTGTGAAAAGAAAGATTTTCGTCTATGCCGGGTTAATATTGAGGCCTATAGGTTGAGCTCTGCTAAAGGTCGTATTCAGAGCCTCCATCAAATACCTTTTTCCTCATAGTTGTGTCGTACATCTCACAGCTTTGCCACCTGTTCCTTAATATGTAGTTGATCCAGTTACGGAGTACCCGGTTAACAATAAACTGGCGTAGAGGGTGGGATAAGAGTATCAGTGTGCAGGTTTTTTAAGGCACCTTGGATGTCAATGCAGTATACAGTTTGCTTCCGAAGGATTCATCTATGTCCCTCTATATAAGCATGATGCTTATATTTAAGGTCTTTGTCTAGTACTCGGCTTTAAACCAGGAAGTACGGCCGTTAGGACTTAATCCCATACGGCCCTACACGCTGACTTTGAATGATTCAAGCAAGACACTTGAGAACTTTTCCCCTTTGATATCTATATCCTCTTAATTTTGACATTGAAAAGTGCCCAGACTTCAACGATCCGCATGTAGATCAGCTTAGAAATGTATCTATTTATAGTTTTTGAGCAAATTATGGGACTAAACATTCGACCAGATTTCTTATAGATAACTAAGTAGATTTGTTATTATCTATCATGTCCGTATGTACATATCCCTACAAGGTCCAATTCCTGAATACAATATATTTGATTTGGTTTAAAATATACGTATATAACGGAAACAAGTTCTTTTAGATTAAAAATATTTTTTTATGATTTTTTTCCATTTAATTCGAACTTCTGCTTCACTAATCGACTTGACATATTTACATTCTCTTAGGACTAAGTTAGTTCATAATTATCCAATTCTATTGCCTAGGGTTCAAGAAAATTTCTAATTAGAAAATAGTAATTTGAACCCTACTAATAATTACCTATGAATTATTAATATTTAATATAACAGATAGAAAATGTTTTATTTTGTTTATTAAATGGTTATTTTATTATTTTATATAAAAAAAACACTATAAGGTGTTGCACATTGGTCTACTTAACTCTCGGAAACAGAGTAAGTTTTGAAAGGTCAGCCAGAAAATCATTTCTAGGATACTCCAAAAAACATATTATATTCTCTCTTAAACTCTGAGGAAAAGAAAACCCAATTTCCATAGGTGTTGAAGAATTAGAAAAACAAGGAAAAAGTATTCATTTTCGTAATGACAATCCAAGATATACATTTCTCAAAAGTGACTTTTATCAATAAAAGGTTGTCTGAAAAAATGTCTCCAGTAGGAATGCAACAATATAGCGGACCACGCAATCGCTTCTAAGAGCAAACATTTAATAGAGAGTTCAGCAGGATTGTTTACATACGACGGCCATCATATTAATAAGCTTGCACCCAAAAGGACTTAGACGAAAGTACCTCTCTTTCATGAAATATCACTAAGGTGGAATAAGTTAAGAAGACGTAGGACTAAACTTGGTAAAATAGAAAGTCTTTCACGGGAAAGAGAATCCTAGCTAGGATCTAGCAAGAATTTTAAACAAGGTCCACTAAGAATATAAGTACAGCTTATTTCATCTTAAAGCTGTACTTGGGAAGCTAAACAAGGTCCGCCATGAATATAAGTACAACTTATTTCATCTTAAAGCTGTTCTTGGGAAGCTGTACACAAAGTCCAGTTAAGGACACTCTTACGATTATCATTCAAAATCGATGACAAACCAGAAGATTGTATAATAATGCTGAGACCTTAACCACATATTGGGTACATCTATAAATTGCTTTGATATTCGCTTGGAAATAATTACTACATCGTTCAAAGTTTTATTTACAACTGATAAAATCTTATCATTAGTTAAATTGATTAAAGCCGATTATGGGTCACATATAAAATATGTACCGGACTTATTAAATTGACCAAAGGCGGTTACAGGTAGAATATGTATACTGATCTTATTTGGAAAATTATTCAGAAAGAATAGACGTTTTCGATTACATTGAGAAAACATAAATTGTCGAGAAAAATGAGTCATTGGCACCTATAAATTGCTTTGTTATATGTGGGGGAAATAGTCACTTCGTCGTTTCGGTCTTTTAGAGCATTTATTCAGAAACTATAGAAGTGGACGATCAGATTGAGGAAACATAAATTGTCGACAATGGTGAACGTTAGATCAATCGGTTTTCACACAAACAACTTTAATCTGACAGACATGGAACTCCGGAAACCGAAATATATTAAATATATTAAATGGATAAGATTGAGCTGAGACTTACTTCTCTTTAATCAATCAGAAAACCTTACACCACTTTAGTGGGCCATTTCTGTCTGTCTGTCCGTCCGTCAATGTAAACTTTGTAATCAAATTTGAATTATGGTACATGATTTTCTATTGTTCCAGATCGGTCCATTTCACCTAGCACCCATGCACTGAACCCTCGAATAGGGCTTGTAAACTTTGTAATCAAACTGCAGGTCGCATTTTTGGAGGTAATTCAATGAAATTTGGCACATGATTTTCTATGGTACCTATTGAAAATGGTTAACATCAGCCCATTATTTCACCTAGTCCCCATATAACTGAACTCGCCAAATAGGGCTTTTAAGTTCATAATTATGTTTAATAAACTTGTATCACGACAAAATGCAGCAAAACCAAGTTCTATACCAGACTTGATGACCTCATGAACTTTATAATTATAAGACCTCATTTGACCCTAGGCCTTATAAAAAGCTCCATTTAAAATTTGACTTAAATGTCCACAATTTGGTTCCACAAGAAATATCTTAAGTATATCTGAGGTAAGGTACAATTTAACTTAAATGTTTTATTATGAAAACTAAATTCCACTTTTTTGTAACAGGTGTAGGGTATTATATGGACGGCCTCGCCCGACTACAATTACTTACTCGTTGATGTAAATACATTGTTCTTTCAATTAGAATTATATCGAAATGGAAACCTTATAAAAGAAAACTATTAACATTATTTTCAAGCTATTTTAATGGTTTATAGCCCAATGTGTTATTGAATGAAATGTTTATTATTTTATTTAACATTTTTTTTGTACGATTTAATTTGACAACTATTGTTGACTTTTGACAGTTTTTGTTGTTGTTGCTTTATAAAAGTTTATTTGTTTGAATTTTTTATAACAAAAATGTGTGTGATTTTTTTTTAATAATTTTAAACAAATGAAATGAAGTCTAAAAATAATAAATAATCGTATGTACTTGTATATTTAACAATAAATAAATATAAAAGTTATGACATGAAAATTTGTATGAAAAGAGTAATAATGTTTAAATAAAATTAGATTAATGGGGAAATTTGATTTATAGTTTTAAAAATATATAGTTTTCAAAACAAAAACAAATTTTAAACAAATACTTTAGTGAAATAAGTATAACCCAATTAAAACTGGCAAATGAGTAGTAGTTAAAGTCAATTTTCCGACTTTTTGCATTTAGTTAAAATTCGACTCTTCGACTTTTATAAATTTTATAAATAGTCGACTTTTTCCGACTTTTCGACCTTTTTATTTTTTTTTCACTATTTTATTACTTTTTTAAGTTTTTTTCCCGACTTTTTTAATTTTTTTTCTAATATTTTAAAATTATCGACTATTTTTGACTTTTGTCTACTATTTTTTAATTTTCGACTTTTTTTTTTCTAATTTTTACGCTTTTTTGACTTTTTTCGAATTTTCGACATTTTTTGACTTTTCCGACTTTTATTTACAGAGTCGACTTTTCGAAATCTTTCATAGACGATAGTCGACTTTTTTGGAACCAAATAGTCGACTTAAGCCTTTTTCGACAAAAAGTCGATTGTTCGAAAGTCGGTTAACTAACTTTCCAAAGACTACTTACTAGGGTTCTATAAATCGACTTTTAAATAATCGAAAAAGTCCCCTTTGACATCTATGCTCTTAATTTTGACATTGAAATGTGTCCAGTCTTCAACGATCCGCATGTAGATCAGCTTAGAAATGTATCTATTTATAGTTTTTGAGCAAATTAAAAATCTATGGGCCTAAACTTTCGACGAGATTTCTTATAGATAACTAAGTAGATTTGTTATTATCCATCATGTCCGTATGTACATACTCTTCAAGGTCCAATTCCTGAATACTATATATTTGATTTGGTTTAAAATATACGTATATAACGGAATCAAGTTTTTTTAGATTAAAAAAACTTCTTTATGATTTTTTTTCATTTAATTCGAACTTTTGCTTCACAATTCGACTTGACATATCTACATTCTCTTAGGACTAAGTTAGTTCATAATTATCCAATTCTATTGCCTAGGGTTCAAGAAAATTTCTAATTAGAAAATAGTAATTTGAAAGTCGAAGTCGACTATTTTGTCTGTGAAAAAATGGAAAAGTCGACTTTGTTAATAAAAGTCGAAAAGTCTGAAATTCGAGAAATCGAAAAAAAGTCGAATGAAGTCGAAAAGTCGTAAAAAGTCAGAAAAAGTCGAAAACTTGAAAATTGTAGAAACAAGTCAAAAATAGTCGATAAGTCGACTTTTCGTTTCAACTATAGAACCCTACTACTCACTATTGTCTAACTCACTTTCAAGAAGTCTGGTAACGTCAATGTGTAGAAAAAGTATGAAAACTATTAGTAGACACCATGGGCGTATTCACAAAACAGCACTACGCTCTTAATTCCTTATTAGCAAGCGACCGTAGTAAGTACTTATTTAACTCCCTATTTATAAGCGTGCTTAAAAAGTTTTGCCTACATTGTAATCATTTAAAATGCTATTGTGAAAGCAAGTTTGTTTGTTGGGAAACTAATTACTATTCTTGCTTTATTGTTTTCCAATTCCAAACTTTTTAATTTATCGATTAATAAATCTATTCATATCTGCGTTTCTTTAAAAGAAACCCCTAATTAATATTTCATTTATAACCACGACAATAGTAAATGATTAATAATATTAAGTTACAACCCCTAGAGTTTTATTTCCAATGATTTACACCCCGTTTTACAGTGTTGCATTTCATCTGCGTCGCCTCTTAAATGTTGTCATGGCAGCCGCACTATTTAACATTTTCATAACAAATACCAGCCCCCGATGTCTATTTAAAAAATCATTCCATAATTCAAAAATATCTCATTTTACTAAATGACAAAATGTCAATAAACAATAGTTTTACAGTTGGTCACTTAGTGTCAAACGAAATGTGTCTCATAAAACAGTTTTTGAATAACGAAATTAGAATTGAAAACCGTTATATATTTTAAAAGGGGGCTGTTTATGTTTTTATGAGTTTATTTATTTGTTTTTATTATCACGAAGAGTGAAAAAGAGAGAGATTGAAATAGAGTGTAAAAATTGGGAGAGATATATTTTTATCAGCTGTTGTAAAGTGTGGTTCCTTTTGGTGGGTTAATAAACAACATCATGCCGCAGTTAATGCTAGTGTAATAAACAATGGAGAAATTTTAGCGGTATTCAGAGATGGGATTTATTAGTTTTTATAAAATTTAAGGCTTATCGATCGTATAAGATATTAAGTTAAATTTTAGTTTAGTATAGAGAATTAAAAAAGCTAAATAGTAATATATAAAGTAAGAAAATCCGAAGAAAAGTCAATAACTGTCATATGAAGACCTAATTGTATTATTATGATTTGCTGTTTCGAAACGAATTGCAGTGCTCGATATAAATGTTTGTGTTGTCGTGTTGCCAGGGAGTGAACAATGAAAGAAAAGTCATTGATTATCCACATCTTTATAACTTCTATGGAAGTCATTTTAGAGTAATCCAAATCCTTTGGCATGTGATACCAAATACAATGTCAAGTAATAATGTTAATTATTTAGTTGTGCTGTAAGCTTCTCTGTTTTAGGAGATATGTATATTATTCGTTTCTGATTTATCATGTTAAATCCATAATACGCAGATAAAATCAATCCACATCTATTAATATTTATGGACATACATATATTGGTAACATTAAGCAGGGAATCGATTTAAACCCATATTATATATGTACATATAAAAGATCAGATATACAGATATACCTACAAGAGAGGTATCATATGTAATTGTAAAATATAATCTCCGGGTATAGCTACATATAATATACAATTTGACGAACATATTTAAACAAATCTAAAGCATTTTTCTGAGTTCGTGATATGTTAAAAAATGTCGTCGGAATTATATTCAAATATCTTCTGATTGACGTTATAAAGTTATAAATCCCTATCAACACTGATTGGAAAATTCGAAGAAACTAGGCCAAGGAAAGACGGCTGCCATGAAAGCCTTGTGCTAGCAGCTCTACCTTATGTTCTTGTAAGTTAACTTTTAGAAATAGATGTAGTCTTAAAAATACATTACACTCAATGCAGCGGTTATTATAACTATTTGACTCCCTTAAGTCTTAAAGGAAAATTGTTAATTTTTTATAAAAATTTGCTTAATAGAAAGTCTCCCTTTCAACTTAACCTAAAATTTTCTTAAACAATTTTATATTTCTTACAGTTGTGAAACCCCAACATTAGGGGAAAACATTCCCAAAATAGGATTGACAAAAAATATCTATAAAAACCCTACGTACACTAAAAAACATATCCGCCTCTGCATCATAAATATTGTGGGGCTAAAGACCAGTAATATAAAATGCAAAATAAAACTGATATGAGTATTGTATGATTTACAGATTTAAAACAAATAAAAATTACTAAAACGCGAGTATAGTATAAGAGAGCCAAAACATATGTTTACGGCTTGTATTTATTTTTATTGCAACGAAATTGTCAAATTTGATTAATAGAGAATGAGTAGCAGTGATGTCAACTATTTGAAAACAAAATGTGCTGTTATGTGTTGTTATAAAAGACGATAGAAAGAACTTAAACTTAAATAATAATTGAAATTCGCTATTTATTATAAATTCCTAGAGAGTTATACATTAACGAACGATCTTTTTCAGACATGAACTATAGGCAACTCACCACCACCCCTTTGTGAGCAAACATATGTCAATTCTGACGTTGTTTTATGTGAAAACACTTCGCAGAAGAATTATTGACGTCTAAACTCTGTTCCTACTAGTACCTTTATAGAATGTGCATCAATTTTTAGACCTTTCGCATTAGCAAACTCAATATAACTGCTGTAATGGGATCTTTTGTTTCAGAAACAATATCTAGTGAGGTATTTAGTAATAAGAGTATCAAGTAGCTCATCCCAGGTATGGTATGAGCTATAGACGATTCTCTACCATCCATTTGAGAGTAAACATGTGTCAATTTTGATGAAGTTCCACGTGCAAAACTTCGCTCAAGTATTCTTCACTTCTAAACTCTATTCATATCAATATCTTTTTTGAATATCCGGCAATTTCAGAGACGTATTTGATAACTGAAGTTCGATTTGTTTCCTATACACAAGGGACATTCTTCGTTAAATCAGTTATCAATTATACCGAAGCGGTATAAACCTGAAACATATTCTACAAAGAAAGTAACTTTATCGATACGATCGAATGTACATCCGCCATTCAACCCATTACACAATACTGGTACTAATAGCACCTCCTGAATTACAATAACACCAAACTACTTATGTCAACTTGTCAATAACATCAGAACTGTCATTATGCCTTCTATCAATTACCGAACATTGTTTATACAAGTCGGCGAATATAAGTTATAAACTACCCAGCTATCGTTTTTTGAAATTTTTCATCATATTCGAGTCATTTATGACTCTTCTGCACGATTAAAGTGATTATATATGCGCTCATTTTCTGATCATAAACGATATATTCGCCTGGACTACTAGCGACTTTTCTAAACGAGTCGTTTATGAGCCCCACTTCTGATCAGTTCTGAGTCATGGTTTAATCTTTTTTGTGTTATTAATGAGCCGAATTACTGGTCTTTTTAGAGTTATTTTCGAATCATATTATAGTCTTTTTTGAATCTTTTCTGAGAAACACCTGGAAGACGTCTTTGTGATTGCTATACATTTTATTATTGTTTAGACTTTGTTTAGTGTTTAGTCACCCAACTATCTTCCGTAGAAGATCATTGAACATATAGATAAAGTAGATCATTAAACGTAAATAATAATTAAATCATAATATATATAACTTCAACTTCCTTGACAGAAAATCGACTTTATAACACATTCCCAGCTAGTATTTGAAAGATTGTTGGATGATTAATCAGTAAACTGAGTCATTTTTGACTCCTTTTTACGACCTAAAAGTCATTAATAAGTTGAGCGATTAAAAAATGACTCGAAAATGATCCCGATATATGATTAAAAACTTAATATTTCAGAAACAATAACAAAATGTATTGCAATCATAAATTGATCAAAATGAGAATTATATCAACTCATATTAGGCCATACAAAATTATTTGCCAACTCTTCTAAAAGAGTCTTTTCTGAGCCCCTTTTCTAATCAGTTTCGACTCATATTTTAATCGTTTTCGTAAAATTTTTAAAGTGTAAGTGATGCTGTTTCATTGCAAACAAAAACAGTTACATAAGAAACCATTTCAGATCTTCCAACTGCTTTAGATATGATCATAAAGTATGTTCTTAAAACCATCATATATTAAACGCCATTTTGGAATCAATTTTTAAGCGCTCAACTTATTTATAAATTTTAGGTCATCAAAAGAAGTCAAAAATGACTTAGTTTACTGATTAATCATCCAAATGCTAGCTGGGTATTACAATAATGTAAAAAACTCGTCAATGTGGAGCGACTTAAAAAAAGCACTAATACGTCGTTTAATCCGTCAAAACACGCCATATTGACTACTCTGATGAGTAGAAACACTGTGTCATTAGTGTGTATTTAGGGGAGTACTAAAAATATTAAAAAAGAGATTTGTTTACGTATTAAATAATTCTCTTGCAGTTGTTATTGTTGCTTTCATTAGTTAAACTAGTGGTGTGTGTTAGTGGTGGTTTTTGTGATTTTTTTTTCCATAATATTTTGTTTTGCTCAAAAAATTCTCCTCGTTGCTGAAAAGAATGAAATGAAAACTGCAGCAGTTGCTGCGTGTATGTTCAAATAAACGGAGTGGTGTGGCAACAACGACGGCTGTTGTTGTTGAAGTGAAAAAAAATATATTGAAAAAAAAAGAAAGAATTAAAATTACAAAAAGGATAAGAAATAAAAGTTATCAGAAAAGAAAATTTATATTGAATGGAAAAGTTTAATAAATTATAAAAAGTTATTAAGAAATATTAAGTGTTTTGAAAGAAATTACATGAAATAAATTAAAACGAAAAAAAATTCTTCAAATTTTCTATATAAATGCTGCCCGAGTTTAAAGGGGGAAAAATGTGCAAAAAATCAATGTGACTAAATAAAAGAAGAAAAAAGAGAAAAAAATCCTTGTCTGTTTTTAACCACATGCAAAAAAGTGAGTGTTAAAAAATTAGTTTATAAAAAAATTCTATTGAATTTGTTAAGAAATTGTGAATAAAATAAAACGGAAAAAAAATTGTAAATTATAATATTATTTTTTTTAAGAAATTCACTATCAAAATTGTACATAAATTTCATTTTTATGCCAATTTTTTCTATAACAAAAAAAATTCTGCCTGCCTTACTGTCGGTTAGTTTTGTTTTTTTTTTCTTTGTTGTGTTTTTGTTCTCTTCTTTATTTTACGTTTCCTCCTGCACTAATCCAATTGGATTTGAGTGCATGTGCGATTTTATATGACTGCGAGTATGTTTGCGCGCGTGTGTGTGTGTGTGTGTATGCAATCATATATGAATTAAAATTGTGTTTTTTTTGCTCAAAAACGTTTGTTATTCTTGTTGTTATTGTTGCTGTTATTATTGTTATTGTTTGCTGCCATAGCCGCTGCTGTTATAATCATTCTCTGTACAAAAAGTCAAAACTTAATAGACGTCTTTTAATACAACTACAGTGAAATCTGGGTAAAACTAAATTTGAATATTTTGAGACATTTTACACAAAATGTGCTAACTCTGCTTTTTAAATTAGTGAGTTAGCACTAATTCAGAGTTTTTTTTTATAAGGTTTTAAAAATAAACTAATTTTAATCCTATACATTTTTCCCCTTTTAAAATCTATCACTACCCTCCACCCAGTTTTCGGCAGCTGTTGTTTTAATTCTACTTTTTTAGTTCCTGGAAACTTAAATACACGTTTTCTTCCCTTATTTATGAGAATAAATTAAAAACTATCTGTCATTTGCTATAAGACTGGCATAAATATAAATTATATGACTTTAATTCTCCTTTTTTGCTACGTACGCAAAGTGCGATCGTGTGAAGTACCCTTTAGTAAAAAATAGTCATAGGATTTGTTGGTTGGTTGTTCAGGCTGCAATAGATGCACACGAGGGCCCTTTTGGTCCCCGATAACTCTGAGGTTTCCTCCAGAAATCTATGTCCTAGATACCGAAGTCTGATGTTCTCCAGTTCCGGATAGTGGCAAAGATGTTCTATTGATTCCTCTTCTTCCTCGTGTGATCGTGTGAAGTGCCCTTTAGTAAAAAATGGTCATAGGATTTGTTGGTTGGTTGGTTGTTCAGGCTGCAAAAGATGCACACGTGGTTCCTTTTGGTCCCTGGTAACTTTGAGGTTTCCTCCAGTAATCGATGTCCTAGATACCGAAGTCTGATGTTCTCCAGTTCCGGATAGTGGCAAAGAAGATGTTCTATTGATTCCTCTTCTTCCTCGTTTTGAGAGCTTCTGCAGTAGTCATTATAAGGTAATCTAAGTCGCATTGCGTGGTTACCAAATTTACAGTGCCCAGTGATGACAACTTCAGTTTTGCTGAGTTGGGTTCGGTTGTATCATAGAAGATGGTCCGTGCGCTCTTTATCAAGCTTTGGCCATACCTTCTTTGTTTGAGTACAAGTTGGCTCATTTTCCCATCTTGCCTGAGATAGTTCATTAAACATGTTATCTATCTATCGGAGTACCGCAGAAATGGTCTATGTTCGAGTCGGGCAATTGCGTACCCGCCTTTGCGAGCTCGTCAGCAATACAATTGCCTGTAGAGTCCCCGTGTCCTCGTACCCATACGAGTACGATGTTTGAATATCTCGTCATCCTATTTAAGGATGTCCGGCATTCCAGGACTAGTCGTGATGTAGAGTATACACCTGTCAGGGATTTAATTGCAGCATGACTGGCGGTAAAGATTAGGATATCTCTGTTTTATATCTTTTTGATGCCATACCATATATCTTATGATATCAGAGCCAGTTTGCCGTTCTTTTTATGGACGATATTTCAGCCTAGATTGGATTACAATCATTACCGATTCTAAAAAGTAATCTTGATTCCAAATTCCGAAATGAAAATACCGCCTCCTACTCATTCTCCTCGTTTTGAGCCATCTGTGTACACAGATAGGATTCGTGGAGAGCGATCTTCCTCCCTTATTTTCCGAGATGATGAAACTGAAGCTTCTCTGGAGGAAGGGCGTGGGGACGCAATAATCAATATTTACCGGTAGATTTCCTAACCTATCGGTAATATTAGCATGTCCATATGGTTTGTACGACCATGCGTTTATTGCATTCATTCTGAATGCCGTCTTGAGTGCTATTTTACTGGCCAACAAGTCCGTCGGAATAGGGATTTCGTCGAAGTTGATTTGTCATTAGAAAGCAGATTTAGTCAGTCCTTGCATTGTCACAATGTTCTTGGTCACAGCAGCATAAATTCCATAAATTACATACCTATATGGTATTCAAAATATCTCAGTATTTAAACCCTTACGACCGCCCGAAAGCCACCAACGACAATTTTTTAATTTTTGAATCCTACATAGACCAAAGTTGGGACACATTTTGTTCGGGTTAATAATGCCTATTTCTTAAATCTTTAACAAATATTGCAATACATTTGTATTTTAAAAAAAGTGACACAATATGACACTTTGAAAAGTATATTATCATATTTCCATAGGTAAAGTCTAAAAGTACATTATGACATGCCACCAATAACATTAAGAAATGTGATCCTAATCAAACATTCCGATACATGCTTCTTTAAATAGTATTACAATGTCCACGGATATTGTGACATTTTTAAAAGTGTCACTGCTAAAGGACTTTTTGGCATGCCACCATATCTTTTAGTACACAGTTCAAACGAGTAGGATATGGTCGGGCATGGCCCACCATATGATACTCTTTAATTAATTGATGAATAACAAATTTTCTAAAAGAGGCCTTTAAATGGAGTTTGTGTCAGACATGGGCCGATCCTTTAAAAATTAGGATAAAGATATATTTTTATATAGAAGTTATTTATGCAGAATTATTTATGCCTTGGCTATATAAAACTTAGTTGTGACGTTTTTTTTTGAAGACGTAATTATGTCCATAGACCTTATGACACACTAAATTGAGTCATAATGTCCATGGACATAATGACAATTTCAAAAGTGTCACAATATCCAAGAGCAAGCGACAGAAAGTCAATGGATTTTAAAGAGTCCATTTATCAAAAAAATTCTTATTTTAGGGAAGCATTCATTCGAAATTCCCCAGAATATGAATTCCCTGCGTTCGGTCGAAGGCCGACTCTCCAGGGTACTTTTTAAAAAGAATCCAAAATGCAACATACTATGGAGATTATGACACACCACCTAATTATGGCATAAAAAGCACAAATCGAGATTTCGTTTTCAATAAAGGGTCTTGGTGAAATAATCATAAAATAATTCTGAGTCGATCGGTACACTTTAAGGTGGTTGTAGACGTTCTTTAGCATAAACGCATAATACCCACTGTAGTGGTGAATGGTATAAAATACCTAAATATTGAGTTTTGAACTACATGAGCAATATGTTTTCAAATGCATTTTACATGTTTTTTTAGTTAATGGTGAGTGTCAATGCGTTAAAAAAAGATCTAAAAATAAAATGACACATTTATAGCATAAATGATTTTTACCGAAAAATGGGCGAAATTAAAGATAAAAGTTTAAAGGAAAACATTTTCTATTTTTAATGTGTATGCTGTAATGATATTTAGTTTTGTTTGAAAAAATTAATAAAAATACTTTTAAAGAATATTTCTCAAAACTTTTAAAGTTGTGGAATAATGCCCAGAAACTTCTCCCTCTCTCTCTCTCTCTCTCTGAAAGCCATTTATTTTTTATTTTTGAATCAATTATTATTTCTGAGCGCCTGGAAGGTCTAACTTTTTATTCTTAACCGAAGTTTACTATATCTGAAGTTTTTTTGATAAAGTCCAGAAAGATTAACTAAATTCATGAGATCAGTACTTGAAAATGAACATAGTTTTCTCAAAAATTACTTTCTAGACAAATATACTAGATCTAAGGAACTGACCCTTCCACGTCGAGAAATTTCCATCACTGTTCACAAGTATTTTTAATACTTGAATATCTGCTCACAGATTTACACATCTATATTTGCGTTATATATCTTAACAACTCCAGTTCCATATCAATAAACTGTAATGGCTGAACAAATAGCAAATAAAGGTTAATTCTAACTCTAAAAAGAAATAGCTTACCGTCCATTCCATCACATCGAATTTTAATTAAGACAAATAGACCCTTGAGCACATTACCGAACCTACAAATACATTGTCAAAGTCTTGCCAAAGATTTGCTAAGACAGCAATAGGTAATCCTAAAACCTTTAATCCTGACATAAATCGCCAGTATTATTTCATATTCAATTCAACAATCAAACTTTTCTCTCGTGATACAGAGAAATAGTTTAGGACGAGTGTTAGAGAGGAAATCGGTGGTGAAAACCTTTTATGCCGGATCCAAAAATTGAAGGAGTCAAATGACTCATCAGAGAATTTATATTTTATCTATTGCTACGGTGTCAGTGACTAGTAATAGACAGGCCTGAACCACCCACATATCCTAAATATGTCAAATGAATATTAAAGTCCTCGTATTATCGCTGAAATTTTCTTCATTATCGGTTATGTTCATACTGGGCTTTTTATGTTAATATCTCATCGACCGCAGTATGTCCCTGTAGGTAAGTAAACAATGGTTCAGCTCTATGTGCTGTTGCTGAAACTACAGTTTGCTGTTGAGGAAGACAAGCACTCTACCCACATCTCCTAAGTGTGTCGGATGAATGTTGTAGTCCTCATATAAAGTTCCCTTAATTGTCAAGAGAAGTTCATACTGGGTTTACTCTATAAATACCGGACCCACCACAGTGTATTCCTTTAGGTAAGGGATATCTTTAGCACTTTGTGCAGTTGCTGAAACGATAGTTTACTGTCGAGGAAGGCTTCAGATCTGATCTAGTCTAAGAATCAGTCAGGACCATTCTATTGACTAAATGGTTGTCTAATTGCTAAACAATAATCCAATTCACAAACGGTGTTGTAAGGTTGTATGTCATACAATGCTACAACGATACAACATCGATTGTGAATTGGACATATAGTTTTACAGAACCTTTGAACAGACGTTTTAAGTATTTCTAGAGATTATTCTATGAATTGGTCTTTGAACTATTATAGAAACTCTATACACTAGTTCATTGTCCAGTTATAGACTAGTTTTCAATAGATGGGGTTGTCTAATGACTAAACAATTGTCCAATTCACAAACGGTGTTGTAAGGTTGTATGGCATACAATGCTACAACGATACGACATCGATTGTGAATTGCAGATATAGTTTTAAAAGTACCTTAAACTTGACGTTTAGAGTATTTCTATGAATTAGTCTTTGAACTATTTTAATAACTCTATACACTAGTTTATTGTCTAGTTATAGACTAGTTTGCAATAGAAGAGTGTGGTGTCGGTGTGCATTTTGATCATCAAAAGATTGTATGTTATACAATGCTACAACTATACGACATCGATTGTAAATTGGACTTATAGTTTTAAACTACTTTTAACTAGACGTTTAAAGTATTTCTAGAGATTGTTCTACAAATTAGTCTTTAAACTAGTATAAAAACTCTATATACTAGTTTATTGCTTAGTTACAGACTAGTCCCCAATAGAGGGAGGGCAGATTGATCACCACCTGGGATGAAAAGATTGAAAAATGGAAAATAAAATGGTAAAAGTCACGTTGCAGGGCCTTAATAACGCAGTACTGGCAGTAAGTTTTGATTTAGTCCCGTAGCATGTGTTGTCGTCAATATGTACTCATGAGCCAAAGTCTACTATCCACCTCCGGTTCTTTAGCCTCCTTGACGGACAATGCATCAGGTGTACAGCATGCCATTGACAAAAGCATAAGGTAAAAAGAGAAGGATTTTCTTAGAGAGTGCTGTAAGTTAACTCATCCTTTTCATATTGGTTGAGGAGTCCGACTCTGAATCCTCAGATCATAATAACAATTCTATTATAGGAAATAACAAAACGAATAAAGTAGAGCAAATGGTGAATGAAGTGTGTGATGTTACCTGTTCCTTAAGGAAGTCTTTCTAGAACACAGAGGGGAATGTTTCAGGAAATCATAGTTCTTCAATCCCATGAGACTCCAAAGGAAAAATCCGATCTTTCAAAATATCGGAGGCAAAGAAGAGGAGTTGAAACATTATGCGTATGTGAAAAGTTTGTAAGACTTCTTTTCCGCCGTTTCATTATGACATTTTATATATTTTTTGAAATCATCTGAAACATTTCGTTATAATTACACAACACTGTTTCGACAAGTGTCGTATACGTATTTTGCTGGTAAAGTGCATTGTATTAAACTAATGTCGGCGTCAGCAAAATATTTTAATATATTTTAATTGTTCTTTTCTTTTCGCATTAAATTGTGTGCACTAGGAATTTTAGCGGCTAAATAGCCCAGAGAAAAACATTTAATAAATTTGTTTACAAAACCATAAAAAGTGCGGGTTGTAAAATTCTAAGGCAGACCAATAAGTTTTAACATTGTTTTATCATATTGTGTGCAAATAATTTAAATATATATATTTTTCAATAATTATTATTAACACGAAACGTGTTCACTTTTGTTTGGGTTTTTGTTTTTTTTTTTTTGAATTTAAGTTTGATTAAATAATTTTTGTTGACACAACAGATGTTGGCAAATGGCACCACGTCAAAACACCTTCATAAAAATCAACCTTATAGTTTGTTTAATTTTTTTTTATTATCTCGTGAATTATTCTTTTCCTTATCTGTTATGATGTTTATGTAATTAGAATTTTTGTTGTTATTTGTTGGTAGTGTACTTTTTTAGGGAAGATACTGGCAAAAAGTAACAAAAAATAACATAGATTCCTAACCCCACATATCTTTTAATTAGTTAAGTAGATATATTATTTTTAATTAAGAAATTATTTTAGTAGACATTTTATTACTTAAAAATGGATCAAATTCGATCCTCTACAGAGTACAAATGTTCCCTGACGAATGAAATAAAATCTGCGAAAAATGTCGTAAATCTTCCCAACTTCATACTTTGAAAGATACATTTGTACACATTGTTCTTCTGATCTATGTACAAGAATTTTACTCAAGTACTCAAACTATCTAATCTCTGAATCGCTGCGAAACTTATAAGATTACAACAAAGCAATAGCAGCTAAAGTCATAAACGCTAGACCGAAATAGGAATCCATCATATAAGACGAGACATTGTTCTTATCCAAAGAGTTATCAAATTATTTTAAGAAAAAGCCGAGGAAATATTTAACACTGTTAGATTATAGTCACTGCAGCATCTTTTTCCCCAGATGGCAATTACGTCAAGACGGTTAGAATCATCTAGGTAACATACCCCGGAGTACAGATTATGACGGCGTAAACATACTTTTTCATCCTACTAAAGGACGTGAAATGCTCCACCAATCTTTTGTGAATGACTGAAGTGGAAAGAAAAAGGTAGATAGATAGATAGATAGATAGATAGATAGATAGATAGATAGATAGATAGATAGATAGATAGATAGATAGATAGATAGATAGATAGATAGATAGATAGATAGATAGATAGAAAGAAAGTTAGTTAGTTAGTTAGTTAGTTAGTTAGTTAGTAAGTTTGTTAGTTAGGATAATAACCTACCATAGGGAAAATTAGAGGAGGTGAGTTTGTAATTTTACATCTACATAGACTAGATAGTTAATGTCTGACATTTTAAAAACTACCGAAGAAAATATTCGATATTTGTTGCATGATCGTTGTCTTGATTTTAACTTCGGATCGATCTTTTATAAACAAAACTTTGGAAAGCCTAAAATGTTTTTGCAGTAGAACAAATTATATTGACTCAATTGATATGTTTACTTTCTATATGGGAACGAAAACTGTTATAAAACTGACCTATTCAAATATTTATTTAATGTAGTAAATGAAACGTAATTGTAATTAATGCTTATCACTAGAAATCTTAACCAATTATGTAATGCTTTGTACAAAAACACATACAAATATGTACAACAATAATTAACTTTTGTAACTTTATTCGCATTATCATTGAAAATAGACTTAAGACTTCATTTAACGACTGATAACAAACCGATGATAAATGTGTTGTTAGTTTTTTTTTATTGTAAATAACAGAAAAACAACTAAAACTATTTAAGTAGTTTTCATTTTAACGAGTTTAAGATAGATTCATGAATGTCAGCAGATATTATTGTAATCGATCACTTATAAATGAAAGAGTCAACAGCAAAGGAAATAGATTATTAACAATTTAAGAAAGTTATAAAATTACTTTACCAAACACTTTGCTATTTATCTATTTATCACACTTTTTGCAATGTGTTTGCTTTTTTATACATATTTGCAATTTTTAATTATTTTTCTGTTATATTTTTTTTACTTTGTTCCAAAACAACAATTTGTTTCAAGACAAATATTGATAATATTGAAGTGTTGAAATAAAACACTTGAAATTTAGTCTTGGAAATTTCCAAAATTACTTTTATGTTTTTAGTTTTGTTAACAATATCGGTTTAAAATAAGGTTTGTTATAATAGATGATTTCTAATAATGTTCGAATTTCTTGCACTTAGTACAAGTTTCTTATGACTATTTTAAGTTCAGGTGTTCATATTAGATGCATGTGAGACCCGGGGTACATCGGATTCCTACCGACTAAAGTACCTTCCTCGTCATTCATACAAAATGCTGAACTGTCTTTCACAATATTGCGTTGCAGACCAAGAAAAGTTTTCCTTCATTACTCCTTTTTGTCTTTCTTCGTTAAACCGAGGACAATAAACATTACATGTTGGTGATTCATCTATTCCAAAGCTGTAAATGTAGCTTCTATAGCCTCCATGTTATGATAGAAATTGTATTAGTTAATGATAGACCTCTTTGTGTATTCTATTAATCACAGCTTTATCTTTGGTATAAGTTTATAGGTCCATTTCCCTTTGTGACATTCTTCCTATCGGAATTGCCACATATTCAAGAATATTTCACTTTCTATCTTTTGCGCTAGGCAATGTTTTAACATTGTCTTTAGTCTAGTTCATAGTCTAGTATAAACTCTAGTCTATAGTATAGTCCTTAGTGTAGTCTTTATTGTAGTCTATAGTTTATTCTATAAATTGGTTTATAGTCTATTATATAGTATAGAGTATACTCTATACTGTAGTCTTATCTATAGCCTAGTCTATAATCTAGTCCATAGTATAGTCCATAGTCTAACCTATAGTCTAGTCTATAGTCTAGTCTATAATCTAGTCTATAGTCTAGTCTATAGTCTAGTCTATAGTTTAGTCTATAGTCTAGTCTATAGTCTATTCTATATTCTAGTCTATAGTCTAGTCTATAGTCTAGTCTATAGTCTAGTCTATAGTCTACTCCATAGTATAGTCTATAGTCTAGTCTATAGTCTAGTCTATAGTCTAGTCTATAGTCTAGTCTATAGTCTAGTCTATAGTCTAGTCTATAGTCTAGTCTATAGTCCAGTCTATAGTCTAGTCTATAGTCTAGTCTATAGTCTAGTCTATAGTCTAGTCTATAGTCTAGTCTATATCTAGTCTATAGTCTAGTCTATAGTCTAGTCTATAGTCTAGTCTATAATCTAGTCTATAGTCTAGTCTATAATCTAGTCTAGTCTATAATCTAGTGTATAGCCTAGATCCCAAAAATTCGTACTCTACTAGACTGTTTCAAGGAATAGAATATAATCAAACTTCTTAGAGATATCGACTGTTGTCGATAAACTGCGATCATCCTATATAGTATCCTAACCTGGATATAATTTTTTTCTTGTGTGACTAGTTTCTATTCCATAATATATTTCCCTAACACCATAATAACGCTTAGTATGGTGAAGAAAATTTACTAAGTGTTTGCTTAACGTGGAAATTTGTCAAGATAAAGAAAACCTTATTCATGACAACTAATATAAAGGTGGGTGTATAAAATTTTACCAACTTATAATAACACTTGTTGTTTATTTAGAGAAAAAACCTTTTAACATATTCCTCGTAATTTTGAAGCTAATGTAGAAAATGTCAACGTTTTTTTTTTGCTTTTGTACTTTTTGTGATAAAAATTGAAAATATATAGTTCTGCTGGTCCATTGACCACCACCACATTTTTATTTATTTATTTAGTTTAGAGTTTTTGTTTTTTTTTTTTTTTTGAGAATTCACTTTATAATTTAATGGATCATTGCTACTTAAGAATATACAAACCACCGGATGTGTTTAACAAAAGCGCAAGTTAAAAAATACAATTAAAATCACAATCGCAAACTATGTGCGTGTGTGTGTGTGTGTATGTACAGTGGAGCTGTGATAAACAATATGAAATTACAGTTGCGTAGACAATATACAAAAATAAAAACATGTGGAAGTGTATTCACAGAAAACACTGGCAACACCGCAAGAATTGATAACAATGCCCCCCTAAGTCAGCTGTAGCGCAGACGACAGTTAGCTAGTTTAACAAAACCCTAGAAAAGAACCATTAACTATAGTGCAGAAGTGCTTTTAGAGTCTTTTTTGTTTGAAAAGAACCACACAAGTGTTTTGTTTTTCTTCGTCTGCTAACAATTGTGTTGACATCAGCATTAATTTAAGAAAAAATTTTAAGATTAAATTATAAAAAAAAATTTAATGTTTACAACATAGTTTTTGTTAAAAGACTGCAGCACAAGTGTTTTTGTAAAGTATCTTCATCTGTTCGATTGTAAAAAAAATTAAAAAAAATATTGTCAATTAAAAGCAAAGTAGTATGGAATTAAAAGTGTTGAAATGAAGAAGTGTTTAATTTGTGGAAAAAAATTAATTAAAATTGTTTTAATATCCTAATAATTTGAAATTATTTTCATTTAAAATTCTGTATTAAAAAAACATTTCAATTTAAAATTGTAATAAATTGAAATTTAACAATGTCGAAGATTTTAAAGCTAAAATAAAATTGCAATTAAATAAATTAAAATTGTTTTTGTATAAACAAATATTAAAAAAATATTTATAATATTCAGTGTCATAAGTTTAATATACAAATGATAAAGCGAAATAAATGAATACAACTTTTCAGAGATTTGCATCAAATTTGGTTAGAGGAGGGAAAAGTGTAAGTAAAATTTGAAAAAAAGAATGAAATTATCATGACAATTTTACTTACGATCTCTTTTGGGAAGGAATCTTACATTAATTACAAAGTCTGACGGATCCGATAGGATACTTTGAATTTGATGTAATAAACCCAATATTTCCTCATAAGTATTACAGTGGAATCTATTATAGATGGACTGAAAAGAATCGCTTAAAAAGAGGTTGACACAGCTTTGCTGACACACAGTTGTCAGGTATTATAAGTTTTTCAGATGGTCCGAAAATGTCTAACAATAGTGCGGATTTATATCTTTTTGCACATTGTCAAAATGCTGTCACACATCACACAAGCATGTAAACACATTATCTTACCATTGTCAGGTTATCAGAAAGATAATTATCTGACAATTATAATTGTCAGATGTATTAATTCTTTAGATTAGTTGACTAATATGCTGCTAAAATAGAATCTGACAACCTTACAACAATCTGACAACAGTGTACAATGACAATTTTTGTTGATAAATAAATTTCTGAATCTCTTAGGATGAAATTATTTACAAAGTCTGTCACTCATAAACAAATCGTGTAAACACATGCCATTACCAGATCATTAAGATATAATTATCTGTCAAAATTACGAATTCTTTAGATTAGTTGAAGATTCCACTGGCAACAGTGTACATTAAAAGCAATATATACCGCTAAAAATGATCTGACAACTATTGCCTTACAGCAATCTGACAACAGTATAAACTGACAATATTTGCTGACAGATATATTTTCGGTCTAAAAATTGTCTAACAATGAAATTGTAAGATTTTCTTACCATCAACTGAACCGACAATTCATCGGATGCTAAAAAATGTTTCATTGTAAATACATTGCCATCACAACAATCTGACAATAATTTAAAATAACAAATTTTTTATTGGCAGATACACTTCTGGTCTGAAAATTCTGTGGCAATGAAAGCTATTAAAGGTTTTTACTGTCAACTAAACTGACAATTTATCTGTTGCAAAAAGTTTTTGATTGTCAGTTTACATTGCCACATCTGACAACATTGTAAGATCTGACAAACCATCTAACACAGCTTAGCTGACAATAAAACTATTAGGATTGGATTTAAGGGAATGTTAATATCTTCTAAGAATCTTAGAATCTAATAAGGACTTATAGTTTTGAAAGTATATGACCACTGTTTGGATTTGGTAGAAATGCAATGATGGGTATTTGAAATCGATCAAGTTAACGAACAGCCATCTCTAGAGTCCAAACATTTCGGCACTCATCATAAAACGTACTTATGATGGTAAATCTTGAGAGCGCTATAAAAGCATTCATATTTAGTTGGTCTAATGTTGAACCTTTTGAAATTCTAAGACAATCTAGATCTAGCCCGGAGCCGGTGATTTAAAAAAATTAAATGTTCTTTTCCTTTTAAAAGTGTTGTTAACACGATGTGTTCTACAAAGGGCGAGTTTTTCTGATAAAGATAATCTTCATTCTTTGGTTAAACCTGGTTTAATATATGTTTCGTGTTTTTCAGTTATCAGTAAAGTTACATATTATCTTAGTTTAACTGAGTGTAATTGGCCAATTAAACTCAAGTTATAAGTGAGAAAACACAATTAACAAAAACAATAAAACAATGATTTCGGAAGAACAAAAACTTAATATTTTATGTAAATTGCAATTTTCTGATTTGTTTTGTTTAATTTATTATTGTTTTAAATGCTTATTTAATATTTTTCTAAAATTTTCCATTATACAAAAGTATTGTTTGCAAAAAACAGCTGTTCATTGTTTAGGTTTTTGAGTGAAAAGTTGGCAATACTAACAAAGTTAACTGAGCTTAAATCTAAAACTGAAAAACACAATCATCGGTTAAAGTCCGCCTGTTTAATCTAACAGCAAGTTAAGCCTAGTTTAACTGAGGAGTAAGAAACCCGCCCTAAGACATTAAAATAAACCGTAAGACATTAAACATCATTCAAAATTGACATATTTTGAAAGATAAAACTTGTCAGAAAATATATAAATAATTTTTTTTAATTACGATAAAAAACAACAACATGTTCTAATAATTTTATCAAAAAAAAAAAAAAAAAAAACGTGACGGCATAAGAAATCTAAAAAAATTGGCAAATTTTCAAAGATAATACTTGTAAGAAAAAAATTAAATATTTAAAAAAAATACGATAACCAAGTACTGTAGAATATGTTATAATGTCGAATTGTTATTTTGTAATTGTAAAAAAATATACATATAACAATGATAAAGATACTAAATTTGCTCGTGAAGACCTGCAGTCATAAAAATGTCTGTAACTGTTTTTAAAATGTTAAAATTTGAAGGTAAATAATAATTTATAGCAGTAAAAACACGGTAAAATTTAAAATTACGTAGTTTTAAAATATTTGTTGTTGTTGTTTTAAGGGAACACATTAACATTTGTATAAAATACATAATAGCCCTTACAACAAAAACTTAAATTTTCACTTAAATGATAACAAATTGTAGTAAATATTGCTTAATTAGTTCAACAAGGTAAAAAATAAGGTTCCAAATTGTTTTTATAACTATATTATGATCTTGGTAACAGACTGTCGAGAGTGTTAACGTGAGCACCTGCCGTGTCGGCCTTATCCCACGGTGGTCTTTTTCATCCACAGGGTAGACTTGAGAACGGTCTACCATCGCCCCTTTGTCTTCAATGAAGACTCAGGTGGCAATTTTTGCACATTGGCTCGAGCTATCTAATCTCTTGCCAAAGTAGTCTCGTTGAAAGACAACCACACTACTATGGCTCTGTTGATTCGGCAACAGCACCTAGAGACGTAACCGGTGGACCGAAGCACGATCCATTAATAAGCCGTAGACATTGTTCTTACTCACAGTGACAAGCTGTGGCAAGTCTGATATGAACAGTGTAAACTCTGAACATATCTGGACAAGGAAGGAAAATTAATCGGTATCACTTGTATATGATACCTTTCATCCATCATCATTCAACCCAGCACACATCTCATTTATTGGACACATTCATAGAGAAAAACATACGACACACTCATTTAGATATACGGAACCTCAACCAACTGACCAGCCAGGACATAGTCCTGCGGGCAACTGGCCACCTGTAGTACCAGATTATGCGGTGCTCTGGTCTGACCTCTGCCAATCTATGCAAGGACTAAGCCAAACAGTAGACTGAAACACCTCTTTATACCCCGGGATTGCAATAACACCAAGGCGGAGTTCTCGCCAAGGTAACATGCCCCCGGGGGTGATCTTGGTAACAATATATTGTTGTTATAAACAAATAAATTTTATTTTAATTTAATTTAAGTAATATTTTAGTTATTGTTATTATTATAAATTTTCTATAAATTTTATCTATAAATTTTAATATGATTCTCTGAATCATAATTATTTTTCCAACAACTAAAGACTGATAAGCAAACAAAAATATTATGTTTTTCATAACCATTTCAACTAGCAAATAATCATTAAATTTTTATTTTAACATTTGAGAAATTATGAACGCAAGTAGTCGACAAATTGAAATCCTACACCAGTTATGGGAATAAAACATGATTAACGATTTACAATAAAGCATATATTTTGAATTGTTGCTAGCCTCCTCTTCTCGGGTCATGCTTCCTTGGTGTATGACCCTCATTTTGGTGTATTGCAATCTTGGGGTTAAAAGGTGCTACTAGTACCTCTAGTCTGCCGGGACTATAAACTGGTGATGTCACTTTACTCCTTGGCTAGTTATTGGTATGATTTGGCATGGGGTCTAACCTGAGGACCACATTATCTGGTACTACGGGTAACCTGTTATCCGCAGATACTGACTGGTCAGTTTGTTGAGGTTTCTTCGGTGTTCACGCAGTGGCTGTGGTTTAAACCTAAACTCATGCTTGGTTATAAGATTGATACACAGTGAAATAAAATTCGGAATAAAATTCAGTTATCGCTCCCAGTTTTTCTTTGTCGGGGTTAAATTGAACTTGTTCATGACACCTGTCATTCTCCAACGGAACTTCTATGGCAAGAGATTAGATTGCTCGAGCAAAATGCACGTATCCTGGGGGGTTACTCTGTAACTCTATTTCGAATGTTTCGAAAACTTTCTTTCGAATCGAAATACGAAGTGAATCAGAAATTTCATTTATGTAAATTACCACCGGCTTATGTGAGTCAATGGGGCGGTGATGAGTCGTTGAAAAAGCTCAACCCAGTGGTTGAAAAAGATCACCTTAAAGTGAGGTCGTCAAGACAGTTGTGCACGTAAAGCACTTCGACATTGCTTCGGGTGAATTTACGTTTTCATTAAAAGTATTTATTCTGAGTTTCTAATCTAATTGTAGAATTAAAAAGTCCTAAACGGTGAGTCCATGTGTATGGATGTTAGATAAAAAAAATCGACCGATTGTTACCAAAATCAAAAGGGTTAAAAATACCACCTGGACGCCATTGACGAACGGACAGCACCAATATTTTTGTGCATTACAACTATCAGTAGGGTTAGGTTAGGTTGATAGAAGGATGTATACTACATCAAATCCGAAAAAATACACCTAGGTCACTATCGTTCCTGTTGTGCGCTCCTTATCATAAAAGAGGGAATTGAATGAATTATTTTTCAGTGTTCATAAACTCAGTTATCTGAACGTAATTTCTAAGAATCTTTCAATAAGTGATAGTCAAGAATGTTTTTTCAAGAATAACATCACTTTAAAGATACTTGGATCTTACTTTGACGAATGCCTGACAGTGGCAAAAGAAGTGCTCTGTCCTCTTCACATGCTCTACATACGTCTGAATCCGCATGTCCAGTTTTGCATAGATGTGCTCGAAATCCTGTGTGTCCACTAGAATACTAACTTTATACTTGCTCATTTGAGTCCCACTGTTTCATTATTCCAAGAGGCCTTATGGGATTCTCTCACCAGTATTTTAGTTCAAATTTTGCTGCGTCGAATGGTTTTGTGTTTGTCAGGCTGACTGGCTCGAACTCCCTTCCCTTTAAAGCTATTACATTCTCCTTTTCGTTACCGACTACTCCCGAGTGGGTGAGAACCTTACCTCCGGGAGAGTTTTCAGTTAAAGCTTTCTTACAATCTTATACGGTCTTATATTTAGTTCAATCACCAGATATCGCCCTAATTGACTTCTGGATATCGGTACATATATTAGGCGCTGTTGGCGCCATATTTTTTCTGATTCAATTTACACATTTCGTTATTGCTCGTACTTCTGCCTGGAAGCTTGTGTTATGATTTGGTATACGAAGGTATATAGCACTTTATTTGTTAATAATAAATACTAGTTGAGGAGTGTATGATAAATATGATTAATATTTTATTGTAAATATATATTTCTATGTAAGAATTATTCAAACTAACAATTTCTGATTAATAATTTTTAAACGTGATTTTTTTAATGAAAACTAGAACTACTTAGAGAAAAGATAACAGTTTGAGAACTTGCTTGAAACTATATCGCATACATACATATGTACATATATGGGCCGATATTTAATTCTAACAGCTAATGTAACGTGTTATTCAACTAATGTGTGCAGTTTAATAATAAAATAATAATAATCTCTACATTTTACAATACAATATAATTAATTATACTATCTAGCTTTAAACGCATTTTATACATGATCTGTGTTATGTCATTCAAGTAAGTCGAATTAAGTTGCTTGCTATTCCAAAATAAAATAATTCTGTAAAAGCCAACAATTTAAGTTGTAATCTCCTAACTGATACTTCAGTAGTTTTAAAGAGTTTTCTAGGAAATAGTTCTTATTATTATTTTTATCTAAAACAAATTCGAGAATACTCTTCAGATATTTGAACGACATACTGAGTTTCTTTACCCACTCCACATGCTCTAAATTTGTTTAAATCCATTCGCCCAATGCGTATGCAGTTGTGTCCGTTAATGAGTGTGTTTACTGAGAATACCCCAGTTAGCATTTGGAAGATTGTTAGATGATTAATCAGTAAACAGAGACTTTTTTGACTCCTTTTGATGACGGAAAAGTGATTTGAACACTTAAGAATGACTTTAAAAATGTGCCGAAAGTGATTAGAAAAGGGTATCAGGAAAGACTCTTTTAGAAGAGTAGGCAAAAAATGTTGTGTGGCTTAAATGTATAAGGAAATTGAATTTATATTATGCTTTAATTTTAATAATGTTATATGTTCAATGATCTTCTAAGGAAGATAATTCGAATTAATGTATAAATCTGATTTATTTTAAAAACAATAAAATGCACAGCAATCACAAATAGCTCTTCCAGGTGTTCGAAATATGATTGTTTATACATTTATTTTGTAGTTATATTTCCCGAAGTTGGAAGATCAAAAACTGTTTTCTGAGGGGTTACTCCGTATATCGATTCGAAAGAAAAAGTTTTCGAAACACAATGTATTTAACATACAAATTCGAAATGTGTTTCATTCGAATCGAGTTTCATTCATAATCGAGCAGAAGATTCATAAATGACTTGAATGTGATCAAAAATTTCAAAAAAAAAAAAATGCTAGCTGAGACGTACTATAGACTAATAACGGAATTACATAGAGGGAAAATGTAATATAAACGTCTGGTACAAAAGTGTTTGTAATTTTTGGATAACATCCGTTGTTTGAATTTTTGAGGTGGCTTTATCAGATCCGCCCGAGCCGTTAGTTAGTTAGTTAGTTAGTTAGTTAGTTAGTTAGTTAGTTAGTTAGTTAGTTAGTAGTTAGTTAGTTAGTTAGTTAGTTAGTTAGTTAGTTAGTTAGTTAGTTAATAGAGGATTCGCATAAATGCGTTTAGTATGCACAGATATTATTAAAATAAAACAATTGATTTTTATACCCTACACCACTATAGTGGGGAGGGTATTATACGTTTGTGCTGATGTTTGTAACATACAAAAATATTGGTCCAATACCCACCTTAAAGTATACCGA
>NC_060950.1:54857612-54929764 GCF_022045245.1 Lucilia cuprina | reverse complement strand
ATATTTATATATATATTATACAAGGAAAATTTTAATTACATCTACTTCTACTCTTGAAGAAAGCAGAGGGATGTCCGGTACTTTTTCGATATTCGAACTTTTAAGGGGTGAGACACCTGTTTCGTACTTTTTTTAAAGGGATTTTTTATATTTGGGGGTAAAAAGGGAAAAAACCTTCTTGATTATCTTACACAATATTTGTTTTACAAGGAAAATTCTAATTACATCTACTTCTACTCTTGAAGAGAGCAGAGGTATGTCTGATACTTTTTCCATATTCGAACTTTTATTGGAATATTATTTTAACTATAGGATCCAATTCGGGTAAATTCTTTGATACAAACCTAAAATTTATTCCACTATTTCATTATTCAAATTGTATTTTTCATAACCAGTGCTTAATAAATAACATTTTATTTGGGAGACACTTTTGTACTTTTTAATATGTATTTTGTTTGGGTAGCGAAGCAACCAGGGTTGTATAAGTAAATATATAGCAAAATCACAGGGTCTCAGAATATATGTACTTTGTTAGGTTTAAGATAAATTTTTTTGCATAACTTAATATCAAAAACTTCCGGAGTTATTAAATTATTAATAATTTTATGTTTTTTTTTTTTTTTTTTTCTTTTTGTATGAACCACCAGGTCTTTTAAAATTCTTGTCTTACGATCAACTGAATTGTGCATAAAAATATTTTCTTATCAAACGCGATCGATGAAAACGAAAATATATTGTTTTCAATAAAATAAAACTGTTTAAATATTTGAATACTATTGCTTGTTTAATTTAATTAAATATACTAATATAATGTTAAACAAAACAAAGCAACGATTTTAGGTTGTTATAAAAGAAGTCGAAATATTTAAACAGATGAAATTCTAATCCACATACACGGAGAGAATAAGTAAGGCAGGTCCAATCTTAGGGTATCATACAACAGAAAAGAATTAAATTAAAATGTTATATGAAAAGTGTTTCATGTGTTGGTGATGTTATGATATGTTTTGAAAACATGACACAAATTTAATAATTCTCGCATGTTTAATTTTCCTAATTACATGCATTTCAATCTGTTATTTAAATAAAAATTTTGAATAGATTTTTTTTTAATCTATTTTAATTTAATAGTCTAAACAAATGTTTAGTTTTAAAGAACTTAATTGTAGAAAATTTAACATTTAATGTTGAAAACATTTTCATGTTTTTATGCTTGACAATTTTTTAAAAGATCCAAATCGCGAGATTTATATAAGATATTTTTCAGACAAATTGTAACTTAAAATGTGCATATGTAAGTTGTTTAGTTGTAAATTAAATAATTTGACATAAATTAATTAAAACGCAGCTACTGCAGATAAATTATGAAAATAATAAAGGCAATGAATCTAATTGGAATTTATTCAAAAAGCCGCCTTCACGCGAGTACAAATCTGTCAAAATTTTGTTTAGAAGATTACGGATGGAATCGCCAAAACGCAATCTGTAATAAAACACATTGAGAGAAAATATGAATGGAAAATTTCAAAGTCAAAGTTTATTCATAAAGCCGCCTTCACACTACTACACAAGTAATGTGATCTGTCAAAATTTTGTATAGAAGACAAATTGGTTCGGTTCAGTAAACCAGAGTAATAAGGTCGACTTGCTAACCTAACCTATGTTATACGGATGGAATTTCATTTAGCTTTACGTACATAAGTGTGATCATGTGAAATGCCTTAAGTAGTTATTGTTTGCACAAATGTATTGACTAATTTAAGGCTAAAATATTGTATATAAATAAAGTCCAGAGATGTATAATATTGTACATATTAAAATTTTGATATTAACGAATAATTTAAATTCGTAAATTTAAAGTTTTTTATTTACAAGATGTTAAAATATGTAATAAAATGTTACAAATACATATGTATTTTCTAAATCGAGGATGGACAATTTTGATACTAATCGATTGACTGCAACTTTCTCTATAGTCTATGGACTAGTTCATTGGCTAATTTATACTCCAGTCTACATGCTAGGCAAAAAAAAAAACTAATCTATTAAATAGTCTATAGACTATAGTACCACTAGACTAGTCAATTCGATAGTTTTAAATTTTAAACGCACACTTAGTTCGGTTTTTGACCTAAAAACCATATTATCAAAGTGACTTGATATTAATAAGTTAAAATATAATAAGCCAAAAATGTTACATTTTTTGCAATAAATTCACAATGATCATTTTTATTTCTAATACCCTATTTTCTAATAAAACTACTATAAAAGTTAGATAAGATTAGATAAAACGTAAAAAAGGTTTGGTTTTTTGATTAATTAAATTAAATTTTATTAGGCAATAATAATAGATTTGTTCTGTCATCTATTTGTTTTTAGTTATGTTGAATTTTAATTTTTATATTATTCATATAATTTTTTTACGAAAAACTGTTTTTCTGAAAGAGTCTTCACATGAGGGTAAATATCAATTATAAACCGATCCATAGAGATATTTTCCATACAATTAGTAATCTTTTTAAGTCCAAAGAGCTTTAGTTCATATAGCTCTCATATAGAACCTACTTACTTCAGAAAATCAGTTGGTAGCCAATAAACATACACAAACAAGTTCTAGTTAAGTTTTAGTTTAGTTCTAGTACTGCTCTACTTCAGTGGTTGTTCAGCTATAATACTATTCTAGTTTATTTCTAGTTCGATTCTCCAGCTGTAGATCAGATTTAGTTCAATTAAACATATTTCATTTGTAGTTCTGTTCTAGTTCTGTTCTAGTTCTGTTCTAGTTCTGTTCTAGTTCTGTTCTAGTTTTATTCTAGTTTTGTTGTAATTCTGTTCTAGTTCTGTTCTAGTTTTATTCTAGTTTTGTTCTAATTCTGTTCTAGTTCTGTTTTAGTTCAGTTCTAGTTCTAGTTCAGTTCTAGTTCAGTTCTAGTTCAGTTCTAGTTCAGTTCTAGTTCAGTTCTAGTTCAGTTCTAGTTCAGTTCTAGTTCAGTTCTAGTTCAGTTCTTGTTAAGTTCTAGTTCAGTTCTAGTTCAGTTCAAATGATACTGTTTAATTTGTGAACTTTATTTTATTTATTTAACAATTAAAAAATTAATTGCACTTTTTAATTTTTTTAAAGATTTTATTATAGATTTTATTTAATAAAATAGATTACAGTTGTAGTTTAAATACTACTGCATCGCTTTTCTAATGAAATTATCTTTGCAGTTTTTTTTATTCTTTATACACAATTGAACCCATTTGACTTTGTTCTGTCTGATTGTAAGTAGACTGGATTACAAACAATTAAATAAAACTAAATTATAATTTAAGCATTTGCACTTCAATATTTATTTATACAAGTTTTGTAAAATGCATTTTTTCTTAAGTTTTTTTATTAAAAAAAAAACGACGTATGTAAGTATTTGTACTTTTCTTTGTTATATTTTAATTGTAATTGTTGAACTAAAACATTGTAATGACTAATACTTACTTAAAAAATAACATTTCAATGACTACTACATACCGTCTGCATTACTTAGAAGGAGTCAAGTAAGGACTCACTAATAGCTTTGACTTGATATATTGTTTTCAAATTAATTTCTTTTACACAAAAGGGAAAAACATTTTTGTTTCAATACTATTAGTAGACGGACTGGACATTCATATCATCGTGTTGTAAGTAATTACTGATTTACTGATTTGTAAGCAAGCGTGCTAATTGCCTCCAATGTATCACAAAGTTAAAATAATGATTAAAAATGCTATTTTTGGTACGCAATAGTTTTGGATCGCAATAGTTTGCGATATGAACAGTCCGTTTCATTGTTCAGTCTCATATTCATTATCAATTAATTTAAAATATAATGTTCAATCACAAAAGAAATGTAATTATTCTTACATACTTGTAAATATGTTTCTTTGAAAAAAATGCAAGTTTCTCTTTGAAGTGTAAATAAAATTTGTATACGATAAAATTCCAATAAAGTTAGGAAATCATAGAAAGGTTCCTCATGTTAACTTTATAAAGAAATGTTAAAAACTTATCATTTAAGATGTAATTCAATTAAAATATACATGTTTACTTAATTTGAAAAACAAGTAAAAACTAAAAATTATTTTCTCACTTAGCAGATGTCATCAAATAATATAAAAGAAATAGTAAGTAACATTACATTAGAGCGGTAGTAGAACTGAATTAGAACTGAACTAGAACTGAACTAGAACTTCACTAGAATTGCACTAGAACTGAACTAGAACTGTACAAGAACTGCACTAGAAGTGAACTAGAACTGAACTAGAACTAAACTAGAACTGAACTAGAATTGACCTAGAACTGAAATAGAACTGAACTAGAACTGAACTAGAACTGAACTAGAACTGAACTAGAACTGAACTAGAACTGAACTAGAACTGAACTAGAACTGAACTAGAACTGAACTAGAACTGAACTAGAACTGAACTAGAACTGAACTAGAACTGAACTAGAACTGAACTAGAACTGAACTAGAACTGAACTAGAACTGAACTAGAACTGAACTAGAACTGAACTAGAACTGAACTAGAACTGAACTAGAACTGAACTAGAACTGAACTAGAACTGAACTAGAACTGAACTAGAACTGAACTAGAACTGAACTAGAACTGAACTAGAACTGAACTGGAACTGAACTAGAACTAAACTAAACTAGAACTGAACTAGAACAGAACTAGAACAGAACTAGAACAGAAAAAAAATAAAGTTCACAAATTAAACAGTATCATTTCAATTTATCGACCAGAACTAGAACGGAACTAGAACTGAACTAGAACTGAACTACAACTAAACTAGAACAGAACTAGAACAGAACTAGAACAGAACTAGAACAGAACTAGAACAGAACTAGAACAGAACTAGAACAGAACTAAAACAGAACTAGAACAGAACTAGAACAGAACTAGAACAGAACTAGAACAGAACTAGAACAGAACTAGAACAGAACTAGAACAGAACTAGAACAAAACTAGAACAGAACTAGAACAGAACTAGAACTGAACTAGAACTAAACTAGAACTGAACTAGAACAGAACTAGAACTGAACTAGATCTGAACTAGAACTGAACTAGAACTGAACTAGAACTGAACTAGAACTGAACTAGAACAGAACTAGAATAGAACAAGAAAAGAACTAGAACAGAACTAGAAAAGAACTAGAACAGAACTAGAACAGAACTAGAACAGAACTAGAACAGAACTAGAACAGAACTAGAACAGAACTAGAACAGAACTAGAACAAAACTAGAACAGAACAAGAAAAGAACTAAAAAAGAACTAGAACAAACAAACTAGAAAAGAACTAGAACAGAAAGAAATATAATAATCTCTGTACATGCCTAACACATTTCTTTAACTACCCTCGATACTAAATTAAAAATAAATAATATTTTAACAAAGAAATTGTTAAGAATTTCAAAACCATTTTATCGTTATCAATAATATTGTCGGCAATTATAATTAATAACACTCATAGGAGGCAAGGCTAGATAGGAAACACAGATGCACATAGAATTGCAGCAGAACAAAACAAATATTTCTTGGGTCGTAACTCAAAATTTCTTATTTCATATTTGCTTTAATTTTAAATATTCTTCTGATGTCTAAATCTTAAAAATATATATTTTCATTGAATGCTGCATCTAAGTATATAAAAGTGTTAATAATCAATTTGTGTGCACAATACTTCCCCATATGCACATTTGTGTGCGTGAAGCAATGATAATATGGTGTCAAGTGTATAAGATCTGATGACAGATGACATTTGCTTTTGTGTACGAGCATTGCTCTGCAGATTAAGGAATCATTCATTGCGACCGTCATTTAAAATGCAATTTGAATATAAAACAACAAAACAGAAAACAAATGAAATGATAAAATAAATAAATTTATTTTAATCTGTCCCCAACCACTTAGTATGCCGTAAAAATAAAAAATTTAAAGAAACTACTACAATTTTTTTTCATATAAGACGCACTGAAACATTCCACAACTAAACATACATACATATGTACATACATATGTATGCCTAAGTACAGCAGCAGTTGTACAGATTAATCTCGATTTAAAATAAAAAATGTGTTCAAAACATAAGAGGGGTTTTCTAGTACTAACTATTAAGTATGAGTAGATTTCTATACATATTGGGGGGCGTTGACACAGGGGAAGTTCTCACAGTTGATCGTTGTTGCATGCTTAATTTAATCACCATATTTTGTTGGGGTTGAAAGCTAAAATAAAATACAAAACAAAACTGATTTCGTTGGATATTTTGAACAGCTATAACGAATTTAAAAATCTCTAAATTAAACACAATCGAAAACGATCAATTAATAAAAGCTGTGCCATATAGATCAAAAATTAAATTTAAAATGTGATGTTGTTTTTTTATAAAATACCCCTCGGGGGCATGTTACCTTGGTGAAGCCTCCACCTTGGTTTATTGCAATCCCGGGGAATAAAAAGGTGGCCAATACCTGGCCGGGGCAAAAAAATTTGTTACAGTCTAATGCCTGGCTTAGTCCTTGCATAGATTGAAAAGAGGTCAGACCAGAGCACCGCATAATCTGGTAATACGGGTGGCCAGTTGGTTGAGGTTCCTTCGGGATCCACGTAGTGTCTGTGGTTTAAACCCAAATTCGCGGGAAGGATATGTGGGGCTTAAAAGACTCATGTAAGGTAAAGCCAATATTTCGCGATAAGTTGTTGTTGTTGTAACAGCTCGACTGTGGCCGATAGTTCTTTCCTGGGGAAAAAACTTTCGGTTGGTACAGTTGTCGCTAGGTTGACAATCTTTGGCCGAGTATGACGCGGGTCGTTCCGGAGCGAAGATCCAATTGTCGTGGGAACGTCGCGATAAGTTCGGAGCTGTTGCTGAAACAACAGATACCCCGCAGCGAAGTGACTGTGGGACTAAGCGTTGGAAATGAGCTGGTATTAAGTGTATATGGTACGGGACGAATGTGAGGTACGGCGGGCCTCATCCCACGCGTCTACCTATAATGAATGTGTCGTATGTTTTTCTCTCATGAATGTGTTCTATGAATGACATGTGTGCTGGGTTGTATAATGATGGATGAAAGGTTCCTTGTCCAGTTATGTTCAGAGTATGCTCTGTTCATATCAGAATTACCACAGTGTGTTTCTGTGAGTAAAAACAGTGTCCCCGGCTTATTTGATGGATTCGTACTTCGGTCTACCGGTTACGTCTCTAGGTGCTGTTGCCGAATTAACAGAGGCCAACCACTGGTTAGAGATTAGATAGCTCGAGTACTTCAGTAAAGAGCTTGTACATGGACCGGTCAAATCCAATGTACAAAAATTGCCACCTGAGTTCTTCATTGATGAATTCAGGAGCGATGGTAGACCGTTGTCAAGTCTACCAAGTGGATGAAAAAGACCACCGTGGGGTAGGGCACCATGTCAGGTACTCACGTAAAACTCTCGACATTCATTGATTTAAAATTTCAGCCACGATTTACAATAACTGTTTAAATAAAGATTTATTTTACTGATCTTTATATTTTTGTAAAAAATAAACTTATAGTACCAAATATATGCCTCTTCTGTAAACAGGATATGCAAAACTTACTATTCCTACTTGCATGGCAATTTTAATTGTTTATGCCTACCAGCACTCAACATATAATGTCCACAATTGAGTAGTAGCGGTCTATAAAAACTCAAAACTTGATGAATTCAGGAGCGATGGTAGACCGTTGTCAAGTCTACCAAGTGGATGAAAAAGACCACCGTGGGGTAGGGCACCATGTCAGGTACTCACGTAAAACTCTCGACATTCATTGATTTAAAATTTCAGCCACGATTTACAATAACTGTTTAAATAAAGATTTATTTTACTGATCTTTATATTTTTGTAAAAAATAAACTTATAATACCAAATATATGCCTCTTCTGTAAACAGGATATGCAAAACTTACTATTCCTACTTGCATGGCAATTTTAATTGTTTATGCCTACCAGCACTCAACATATAATGTTCACAATTGAGTAGTAGCGGTCTATAAAAACTCAAAACTTTTTTTCTACATAAAACGGAAAATAATTGCGATAAAATTTATAAGTATGTACAGTGGTTTGTACTTATGTATAGGGTTTATTAGTTTTAAATGTTGTTTTTAATTTAATCATCTCTTTACATTTGTTGTTAAACCACAAAATGTTATAAATTTATATTTAATGAAAATGATTTGATGTTTTAATTAAATTATAGTTTGAAACGCATTGATAAAAAAACATAAAATGTTTTTAGAAAACTATAAATTGACTATCTATTTCGATATATTAAGTCAGAATGTTTTACAGGAAGTTATTAAAAGTACGGTATAGCTGTCAGGAAAGAGTATTTCTAAGTCGGGATTTTATCTCTAGTATTCTGAGTAAACGATGCATAGAATCCTTAGGAGTTTAAACGATGCTGAATTTAGAGGTATCTGCTACGAAAAGTAATATTTCTATTTAGCAAGATTTCAACTAGGACAGAACTAGAACAGAATTAGAACAGAATTAGAACAGAAATAGAATAGAATAGAATTAGACCAGAACTAGAATAGTACTAGAACAGAACTAGAACAGAACTAGAACAGAACTAGAACAGAACTAGAACAGAACTAGAACAGAACTAGAACAGAACTAGAACAGAACTAGAACAGAACTAGAACAGAACTAGAACTAGAACTGAACTAGAACAGAACTAGAACAGAACTAGAACAGAACTAGAACAGAACTAGAACAGAACTAGAACAGAACTAGAACAGAACTAGAACAGAACTAGAACAGAACTAGAACAGAACTAGAACAGAACTAGAACAGAACTAGAACAGAACTAGAACAGAACTAGAACAGAACTAGAACAGAACTAGAACAGAACTAGAACAGAACTAGAACAGAACTAGAACAGAACTAGAACAGAACTAGAACAGAACTAGAACAGAACTAGAACAGAATTAGAACGGAACTAGAACTGAACTAGATTTGAAACAGAACTAGAACAGAAAGAACAAGTAGGAAAGTATAGTCGGGCATGGCCGACCATATAATACCCTACACCATGAGTATATTTTTAACATTTTTATTTTTTATAAAGAAACTTTTATGTTGAATATTTTGATGACCTAAAAGTGATTAAAATTTGATCCCGATATATGATTGAAAACTAATTATTCAAAAAAACAATAACAAAATGATCACAACTGGTGTTTAATATATGATAGTTTTAAAAACTTATTTTGTGATCATATTTTAAGCAGTTGGAAGATCAAAAATGGATTCTCATATAAATGTTTTTGTTTATAATTAACCAGCAACACTTTCACCTAAAAATTACACGAAAACAATTAAAAATTTAGTCGAATCTGATTAAAAAAAGCATTTCTGTTGTAACAAACATAAAAATCACTCCAAAAGACTCAAAAAAGACTATAATATGATTCGAAAATAACTCTAAAACGACCAGTAATTTGACTCATTATTGAATCAAAAAAAGAGTCAGAACTGATCAAAAAGTGGGGCTCATAAACCACTCGTTTAGAGGAGTCGCGAGTAGCGTACCATTTTCTCCCGACGAATGCATCATTTATGATCAGAAAATAATGCATATATGAGCATTTTAATCGTGCAAAAGAGTCATAAAAGACTCGAATGTGATCAAAAATTTCAAAAAATCTTAGATGGGTACTTACTTATATACTATATACATACATATGTTTTCTATGTATGTATATGTCAATCAACAAAATGCCAGACAATTCTAAGATAAAATTAAATAAATTTTTATTCTCTTCTATTACTCAACCATAGCAAAAACTATTATTCAATCCAAGCAAAATCTTGGTAATAACATGTACTAACAAAAATACTTACTTTTCAGGTGCTTTTATAATGACATACATATAATCAGATTCATAAGTACTTAATTTTGAGTTTTAACGTTTTAGGTCCAATCTTTAGGTAATGATTTGCAATTAAATTAAAATTAATTCTCGAATGTTGTTTTTGAGTACTCAGTTGGTGTTTAAATTTAAGACGAAAATGCAAACAACTGATGCAAAAACATTAATATAGATTTCATATTTTTCTTTTTTTTTCTTTAATTTTCATAATACATTTGCAATAGTCTTCTTCTTTTGTATAAAACATGCATTGTTTTGATAACAAACAGTGACGTTTTGTGTTGTTTTGTATGGCAACTCTGCGAAGTTTAATCTTGTTTTCAAAAATAAGGTGATTAACATCAGATTCATTAATTTGTAGATTAGGGGCGAGTTTTTCTAATAAAGATAATCTTCATTCTTTGGTTAAATCTGGTTTAATATATGTTTCGTGTTTTTTCAGTTATCAGTAAAGTTACTTATTATTATAGTTATTTAACTGAGTGTAATTGGCCAATTAAACTCAAGCTATAAGTGAGAAACACAATTAACAAAAATAATAAAACAATGAACTTAATATTTAAAGTAAATTACAATTTCTGATTTGTTTTGTTTTATATTATATATTGTTTTAAAAGTTTATTTAAAAATTTTCCAAAATTGCCACTGCTGTTTATGTTTTTGAGTAAAAAGTTGGCAATACTAACAAAGTTAACTGAACTTAAACCTGAAAAACACAGTCATCAGTTAAAGTCGGCCTAAATTTGTTCCGAGTTTAATCTAACAGCAAGTTAAGCTTAGTTTAACTGAGAAGTAAGAAACCCGCCCTAACTAATCTAAATTTCAATTGCATTTGATCGCTAATTCAAAAACTTCCTCTTATTTGCTAATATGTATATGTGCTAGCAACTCTCTTTTACTCACACGAAAAGACATAAGTTCTTGATGCTCAATGAAATTACTAAGCAGTGGTGTTGTGAGTTACAAACAAAAGGCCTCGGTTCATATTCTGTGTGAGGTTTTTAAGCCTAAAATAAAAAAACTTGAACTCTCCATTTGTAAGTACTTATTTAAGTAGTTATTATGTAAGCGAGAGTATTATGTAATGATTAAAATAGCTAATGACAAATGAAATTAGTTTTCAATCAAAGTTTTTGCTAGTATGAATACGCATTTACATCTTTTAAATGAGTATTAACCACTTAATACAATATTTATTACAACAAAATGCAATATTAACGTTTTTTAATTACAATAATCTAAAAAAATCATATGATTAATGTACAATGTTTTACAGTACACCGTTATATTATGAGAAAATTAAATAAAATATTTATTTTTCATAAAATCTTGTTAATATCAAAGATATTTACAATTTTTTTTTTTATTTTTCAATTAGCATAAAATAGTTTCTAGTTAAAGGTCACAGAGTAAATAAAACATATCAATATGAATAATTAAAAAAATATAATACACACACAAACTCTGATGAGTAAGATCATCATCATTATATTTTTTATTATTTGGATTTTTTTTATTTAATTGTAAAACTGAATAAAAAAGCAAATAATAGTAAAAAAATAAAAAAAAACATTGTTGTTATGGTTTTTGACTTTTACTTTCTTTTCGAAACCATGAGATAGATTCATGGCCCTGTATATAGTTTTATTTTCATCTTCTCTTTTCTTTTTGTTTTTGTCATTCGTGGCAATTGCAAAAATTGTCACTGTTGGCAGCATTTCTGGTTTAAATTTATTTTGTTTTCTTAAGATTTTTCAATGAAAAGCGTTTAAATTATTGTGGTTTTGAGGAAGTTCATAAACGATTTCTTTTCTTTATAATTTATGATTATCGTTCAGTATTTATTTTTTTCGTTTGTTTTCTTATTACCTTTTTCTACTTTTGCTGTGAAAGTAACTTCAACTTCATAAATGATCTACTAGCAAAACACTAGAAAAAGTATGAGAAAAAAAGAAAAATAGTCATCAATTTGATCATAATGATGACAACATTTTATTAATATTGTTATTTCTATTTTTGTTTGTATAATCTTTTTTTATTGGCAATATGTTAACTTGGTTTACTTCCCTCTCCTGCTGTGCTGGCGTCAAGTAGATGATAATTAAAATGTTTCTGTGTATATGCAATATCTTATCAAAAATACCGTAATGTATAGAAAAAAGTACATATATAAGGAATATATGTATTTAAGTTATGTTTAAACCCTTCACTAGTGTATATGTATAAAAGTTATACAACATTCGATTCGAGAAATGTTCTATTGAAAATCAGTGAAATCGTTCATAAATAGTTGGATATATAGGCAAAAAATCAAATAATTTACAAAAAATCAAATATGAATTTAGTTTGTCATAATAAAACATTTATGCATACATTAAAGTGAAATATTTGATGGGGGCTATTTCATAGCGTGGGGTCATATGAGGACCTATATAATAGAATTCGTGAGGTCGTCAAGTCTAGTACAGAACTTATAAAACTAAGTTTGTCGAGTTACGAGTATAATTATGAACTTAAAAGCCCTATTTGGCGGATTCAGTTGTATGAGGGCTAGGTCAAATAATGGGCCTATGTAAACCAATGTCAACAGGCTTCGTCAACGGTATCATAGAAGATTATGTGTCAAATTTCATTTAATTATATCAGTTGGGCTAGGAGAAGAGCATGTGCAAATTTCATAGAATTATCTTCAAAGTTGCGACCTGTAGTTTTGATTTATCTATCTATCTATCTATCTATCTATCTATCTATCTATCTATCTATCTATCTATCTATCTATCTATCTATCTATCTATCTATCTATCTATCTATCTATCTATCAGGGATGGAAAAAGAAATTTTGTTTGCAGTATCAAAAAATATTTCAGAGAGTACTTTTTTGGATCTCAAAGTACTTAGGTTCGGTTGATAGGAGGATCTGTACTACATCAAATCCGAAAAAATGCACCTAGGCCACAATCGGGTGTGTTGTGCACTCTTTATCATGAAAAAAATAACTAAATGAATTATTCCAATCAGTGTTAGTCAGGAATGTTATTTCCGGAATAACATCACTTCCAAGATAGTTGGATCTATCTTCGACGAATGACAGGCAGTGGCAAAGAAGTGCTCCAGAGTTTCACTGTCCTCTCCACATGTTCTACATACGTCTGAATCCGCACGTCCAATTTTGCATAAATGTGCTCGTAATCCTGTGTGTCCACTCAGAACACGTACTATTATACTAACTTCAGACTTGCTCATTTTGAGGAGATTTTTTGTCTTGCTCTCATCAGGGACACCTCATAGGATTTTCGTAGTTTTACCCACTGTTTCATTATTCCAAGAGGTCTTATGGGATTCTCTCACCCATATTTTAGTTCAGCTTTTGTTGCGTCGAATGGTTTTGCGTTTGTCAGTTTAACTGCCTTGAGCTCCCTTTCCTTTAAAGCTATTACATTCGCTCTTTCGTTACAGACTACTCCCGAGTGGGCCTCTGGGAGAGTATTCTGTTAAAGCTTTCTTACAATCCAAAGTACAATCTTTTTATTTTTTTTTTTTTGCTAAAAGTTTATAATTTCTGAAATATGTTTATACATTTTAAAGTTCAAAGTTATATGTTGATATGGTGTCCGTCCCTCAATGTTAACACCTTTGATAAAATTTGATGAAGTTTTCCCAGGAAGTGCATGGTATCTCATAGCTACAATACAAATATTACCACGATATTGTACTTTGTAAAATGTTATATTTAAAGCGCTCATGGCGCGTTTTCTCAAAACTCAGGACATAATATCTTAGATTCCAGATGTGATGGAGAATATGAAGTAAAGTGGTGTAGGGTAGAAAAATTATTTTACTAGACAGATTTACTACCGGTCAAACGATAATCGGATATTGAGATTGTAGCCCTGAAAGTATCAAATAATACTCGGGAATATCACGGTACTTTTGCACATCAAATAGTATCAAAAAATGTACTATCGTACCAATTTTGCCATCCCTGCTATCTATCTAACGTTTTTAGCACATACGATCCGACAGAGGTCCAGTAAAAACCTTTATCGAATTCTTACTAAGTGACTACAGAATCCTAATCCTGTTAGTTCTTTGATTTGTCCAGAGCAGTCTCTATATTTTACTAGTAGTGATATCTGTTCCATTCAAAGTCAACTATTGTGAATAAATTGTTCACAATAAGTTCACGATAGCAATTTTCCCTTCTAGGGAAATTAAAATTTCAAGGGAACAAAATTTTCACTTCTATTGGCGATAAGAGTGAATTACATTGGAGTTAAGAGCAAGACTGTCCATGTATATAAATATAGATATTCGAGATTCAATATCCGTATACTTTTTGCTGCTGTATCGATGCAATATATTTCTGCCTAAAGGACCGTTCAGGTGCCAGGTAGATTCCAAGATCTTATACACCTTTCTGTCTTTGAGTTAATTATTTATAATTTACAGAATTTATATCAATTCTGTTCCACTGTATGTGTTGACTTTTACAAAGATATAGATTAAAAAGTAAAGCATACCTTTAGGTATTTTATAAATAAACGTTATATATATATGATTTACAAATTAACTAGATCACTTTAATAAAGTTCCTACTAGAATCATAAGTATAAGTGTATTAAAGTTAGATAAACATCTAAATTGGCTTCCATATTTTAAGTAGCTTATTAATTATGATATCATTAACCGATTTCACAATAGTTGGTATTATTAATATATTGTAGATTACACTTATTTTTATTTTTTTAACCATTCATTTGACCATAAATTACATATTAATATAAACGTGTACGTTTATTTATATTTAATCATGTTGAATAATTTAAAAAAGTACTTAAATTTCCCAATCAATATTGACTATTAATTATGTGTAAAATATTCTCAATGATTTTCGTCTTGATATAATGAAATCACGATTATTTCTTTTATTTTAAAATAAAGTTTTAAGTATTAATCAAAATTTAATGATAATGAAAAGATTTATTAATTTGCTATTAAATCATAAAAAGGAATATTTGGAAACAAAGTTTCCAAACCTTTAATTCAATAAAAATTTATAAATTTTTAATACAGAAAAATTTCTTTCTCTTACAGAAAATGTAAAACTTCAGGAAGTCATCCATTAAAAAAACCCAAAATCAAATACCAAAGAATATATTAATAATAAGTATAATATAAATGTGATATCGTCAATATTAGTTACAAAAAAATATTGACAATAATAATAAATAAACATAAACCAACAACTAAAATCTAAAAACTAGACTTAAGAAGTAAGACTAATAAGTTGTAACTGAAACTCTAGCACTAGCCAAACTTAAACAGCAATCAATCAATCAATCCGCAACGCCTTCATCAACACCTTCAAAACTCCTGCAAAACGCGAATCACAGCAACAGCAGCCAAATGTCATCAAACAGTTTAATAAATGGTAGATCTCTATTACATGAAGGCAATTATAAAAATGTCCTCCATTAAAGATAAATGTAATAACTTTGTTTTTTTCCTTTGTACAGGTGCTCGTTCAAATCGTCGTTCCCTGGTGTCTATGATATTGGGTCTTGTAATAGGTTTCTGTTTAGCAGAACTATTTGTTTTGTCAACACCGGCCAAGCCGGAATGGCTGCTATATGAAGGACACCGACATGGTGATATTAATGATCCACATGCTAGTCATGATCTCATCGATGCCTCAGGTCCTGAATTGGATGTGGGTTTTCATCAACATGAACATGAAAATAGTTCGGTGGCACAGAAATTATACAGCGAGGTACGTGTTCTCTGCTGGATCATGACAAATCCTAAAAATCATAAAACCAAAGCACGTCATGTTAAGCGTACCTGGGGTAAACGCTGTAATAAGTTAGTGTTTATGAGTTCAGAAGAGGATAAAGATTTGGGCACTGTAGCTTTGCCGGTTTCCGAGGGTCGTAATAATTTGTGGGCCAAAACCAAAGAGGCTTATAAATATATCTATAAACATCATTTAAATGATGCCGATTGGTTTTATAAAGCTGACGATGATACTTATGCGATTGTAGAGAATTTACGTTATCTACTATATCCCTATAATTCCGAAACTCCCATATATTTTGGTTGCAAATTTAAACCGTTTGTTAAGCAGGTGAGTTAATATTTATGTTAAAAGTAATTGATAGTTAACTGAATTTGTATTCTATTCCTTAAAGGGCTATATGTCCGGTGGTGCTGGCTATGTTTTGAGCAAAGAAGCTGTACGACGTTTTGTGGAACAGGCCATACCCAATAAGAAATTATGTCGTGCGGACAATGATGGTGCCGAGGATGTGGAAATTGGCAAATGTTTGGAAAAGGTTAATGTAATCGCTGGCGATTCACGTGACCATCAAGCGAGAGGCAGATTTTTTCCCTTCGTTCCAGAACATCATTTAATACCCCATCATACGGATAAGAAATTTTGGTATTGGCAGTATATATACTATAAAACAGATGAGGTAAGTGAAAGAGGACATTTGGAATTTGAATTTTATTTGAATTATATAGATCGGTCATATTGGTACTGGAACCTCCATGATAAGTTCATTATTTACTGTTTAATTATCATAAACAAATTTCCAGCTTTGCCTTGTGTTCTCCGCATGCTAGAGATTCCTCTTTGATACCGTTCGTTCAAGTTTTTGTAGTCTAATCTGTCATATTAATGACATCAGACTTTTCCATTCATTCGAATGATAGTATTTATTCCTCCATGTTTTTAATTCTGCCTTCTTTACGTTAAACGGTTTTGAAAACTTTCTCAAGTTCTCTTTCCTATATATCAAATACATTTCCCGTGATTTCATCCCAATATACTGCTGTCTTTTAACTTACTTATCTTAGGTATTCTAACAATAAATTTGTGAACATTGGTTCCATATCCTCTCCATTTCGACATTGAAATAAAGACTGGAAATTCCTCGTTCCTAGTATTTCTATTATGTTGTAGGAGATTACAGTTTTAGATGCGAAAGTCAAACTTTTGATCTGTAAAAGGCTAGTCATTGACTTCTTTTCGATATCACCCACAAGAAGTGAGCTATGATGGTTATCTTTCCTGTAAAATATCTGCTGCTTCTCCACGGCCAGTTTAAATTGTTTAATTTTCTGTCACATCCTTGAACATATAAAGTAGATTTGTAGTTTTAAACGTCGTCATAAAGAAAATGGATACTAACCCTGTTGAGAAAAGGGATACTTCCCCTGCTGTACTCGATGCTCATCGTGCTCTATTAGTAGTTTGAGAAACGATGGCCTGGTCCAATATAATATTGTAGCCTAAAACTTCTACATTCTGCAAAGTTCTAGTAGAATTTGGCCTGTTGGGGTTTCCGGTGTCATATTCAGCGTAGCTAAGATTGTCTTAAGTCTCTTCTATAAGGCGTTTACCTTGTTGGACGCTATCTACCAAGGTATTTAGATTGAAATTATTAGTATGGTCACCATACTATGGTGACAAATTTTATAATAATCAAATGCCCCGCTTCTCATGTCTATTTATTTGCACTTAGAAATTATAGTCCTCTATTATTAACAAAATTATCTACCTTAGTGTACCATTCTATTCCACCCCCCTGAAGGCATGTTACTTTGTTGAAATCTCCATCTTGGTGTTATTTCAAAAGAGATGCTACCAATAACTCCAGTCTGCCAGGACTATAAACTGATGATGTCAAATGTGTTCTCGACCTTTCCTTGGAATGATTTGATATGGGGTCAAACCAGATCACTAGATAATTTGGTACTACGGTTTGATTTGATTCTTGGTGAATTTATATCTTTTGCAAGATAAGTTTCTTGATAGGCAGTGGAATAAAATGTTTGGAATGAGCTAAGATTAATCATTGAAATGATGTCATGACTGTTGGATATGATCTATCGGATGAAAGAGATGGCTGGCCAGCTGGATGGATTGTTATGAAGATGGTTGGAGTTAAGAAGGTTAATGAGAGCCGAAGAGTGGAAGTGATGTTTTGCTACATACTTTTAAGTATGATTGATGTTCTTGGGCGGTGGAGTGGTGATGTTTAATCTTGGTTTTATCATCAATTTTCCAGCATTTTTGGATGTGTTTGGGGTTTTCTGATATCATGCCAGTGAAAGTTATAAGAGGAATGGGAACACCAGCTATAACGTCGCTCATTATTGCACATATACCTGTTGCTCTATCTCGGTGTTTATCCCCAGATTATAGATTCAATTGGTGGGATATTAGAGTCTTCATTGACCCTACATCGTCTGTTACATTTCAGCCTGTTGTGGTTGCTTGTTACCCAGTTATCACTCGGCTAAAGAATAGATAGCTTGAGTACTTGAGCAAGGTGCTTGTGCATGGACCGGCAAAGTCATGTTCAAAGAATTGCTACCAGAGTGGATATTTTCTTTCTTGCAAAGCTGCTCAGGGACGAGTGGTCCAATTTCACCCAAACCATCGTGAAATAAGGTCATAAAGGCATATGTTCACGTTAAGCACATTAACATTCTATTGGAATTTGTCAAGTTATAGGCAACGTACTTTGCGTAGCTGAGATCTTAGGTGACTTCTTATAAACAGTCTCAAGACAGATGACAACTCTTGGCCTTGTTTGGCTTCTTATTTTATTATTAATAGATATTTTAATGAAATTATCTAAATAAGTTATTAACCGAAATAATATTCTTTACATTTCCATTGTCTTTCAGGGTCTAGACTGCTGTTCAGATTACGCCATTTCATTTCACTATGTAACACCAAATCAGATGTATGTTTACGACTATTTAATCTATCATCTGCGACCCTATGGTCTAATTAATGCTCCTGAACCATTACCAGAAAAATTAAAAGTAGGTGAAACAGAAGCACCGCCTGTGGAACCTGCGGAGAATCAAGCCCAAACAGTAGAGTCATAAAATTGAATTAGTAATAAGTTAGATTTTCATAAAATTACACAGATTTTAATATAAAATTATTATTTTAAGATTTTTTTTGTTTTGTATAAATTTCAATGATAATAGAGATGACATAAAGAGAGGAAATGTGTTTGCATATGTAATCCTTAAATAGTGTTTTTTTTAAAACCTGAGTTTCTACTCTATGTGTTTTTCTCTATGCCATACAAAAATTGTATATAGGAAATATTTGTATTTAAATTATTAATAATTTTGCCATAAATGTTTTTTATTTTTTTTATTGTTTTATTACTTTTTTTTTAAATTTGTTTAATTAATTTTTATTACTCGTCTACATAATTTTTGTTTATGTAATTGTGCATATTAATTAAAAATTAAACAAAAAAAAACTTAGTTAGCTATTAACAAAAAAAGAAATTTCCTTTAAATAATTTTAATATTTAAATTAGACTATAAGTAACTTTTATATTTATAGTTGGTAATTTGTAAAATTATTCATTTTATTTTTATAAAAGTCATTACTGTAAAGTGTTTATAGTTTTTTTCTAAACTTTTTCCAAAATTCTTAAAAATTCTTGAAAATTAAATTTTCATAAAATATATCCTTGAGAGATATCTACTTGAGATAGCCCAGTGTAAGAAACAACTATTGTATATCGTGACACATACATATAGTTATAGTGTTCCATAAGAATTAAAAGAAAAGTTCGTGAAACATTTAGATTCAAAATGTTTATGAAAATATTGCTTAATTGTCGGCGCCTTAGAACTAACGGAACATAGATCACTTTGTGATATTGTTATCAAACCAAACAGAATATATCAATTTCTAATAGAACAAGCGTAACATTACAAATGATTCTCTTAGAAATCCGTTGCTACACAAATGATTACAATCTGGCCTGAGATTCTGCATTGAAACACATTATTAGCGTGACGATAAAAGTACGTGCGAAAATGGAATAAGTAATTGGATTAGAGTAAATATGGCGCCATTATTAGTTCATATATTAACAATTAAATAGATATTAAAAACGATAGCAGATGTTAAAGCCGGAGATTTTTATTTATTTTGTATCTCTGCACACATGCCACACATAACATACACACAAACAAATATAAAGTATAGCAGAAAGAAATATTAACCGTTGTACTGTAATACCACCGTCAAACTGTATTACCACCCTCAAACAAATATTAGCTGTATTACCAACATATTACTGCTTTATCACCTTGTTCTTGTTATACCCACTTACCTTCGTGAGAACAGAACAACATCCAAACATACAAAAAAAAATACACAGCTGAATAAAACCAAATACATCTCCACACACACATGTACATCTTTATCCAATTCACAGTGTTGTTGTTGCTTTTTTAACAAAGCATGAAAAAATGTGGCTTTTTTGATGAAATTTTCAGAGGTTGTCTCGGATTTTTGCTCATATCTCCGTTATTTATAGACCGATTTTGCTGATTTTAAATAGCGATCTTCTCGAAAGCATGTCTAACTGAATTATTGAAGATTCGGATCTCGCCGATATCTGGGGACCTCTAAAAACTGATTTCAACAGACAGACAGACGGACATGGCATAATCGACTCCGCTATCTATAAGGTTCCAGAATATATATAGTTTATAGGATCGGAAAATTATATTATAGAAATTACAAACGGAATGAAAAACTTTTATATACCCTTCTCACGAAGGTGAAAGGTATAAATATCAGGAGAAATAAGAAATAAGAAGTTTGAGTTACATTATAGGGCTATGATTATGTCAGAAGTTTTGAATCAACTTCCTCCGGTTTGGTCGTTTCCACAACAATTGGATCTGCGCTCCGGAACGACCCAAATCTCAATCGGCCAAAGATTGTCAAATCAGCAACAGCTGTATCAACCGGAAGTATTTTTTATCATATTATAAAAAGTAAAAATTTTAAAAATATACTCATGGTGTAGGGTATTATATGGTCGGCCAAACCCGACTATACTTTCCTACTTGTTTTTAATAAAATTTCTTCATACTGCATCTTCAACTAATGAGACTATTCAAAAAGACAGTCGACGTGCGATTTAACTTCTTTATACTTTTTTCTTTGGACTTCAGATGATTTTTAAGTCCATATCGAATGCAAAATGATCTATATATTGGACGATTTGTGCGTTTCAATTATGTATATATTCCATTCAGTTAATATTTTTATCAGCGTCTCTGTGGCATCGAATCACTTCCATCATTTTCATGACCCACAAAAAAAAATTCTTCTTCAATCATTCAGATTAAAAGTTTTCTTGTCACTTTAGTTATATAGATATCGGTTTATACGTTACTAAACGACTACGACATGCTAAATTCAAAGTCCACAGGTTGGTTTTTCAAATTTTTTGTCAAAATTTGGTAAATGAAGTCGGAAAAACTTGATATTGAAAAAATCTGATTTTCTGTTACATTTTAGCTTTAAAGTTTCCTTATTAAATAATCACTTTACAGTAATGGCTTACGCAGTCATTATATCATAAAAACATTAAAGTCATTTATTTTTAATTAAATTATCTAAATAATTAAAATAAGTATGATTTTGTGTTTGAAATTTTTTAACTTTTGTACAAATATCTCTTACCTCCAATTAAACAATTACGACTATATACTCGTAAAATGCGAAGTAATATAATAAAATAACATTTTTAAATCAAAAATTATTTTAAGTAAATTGTTATAGTTTTCATAATTTTCATTCGTAATTTTGTTTTTAAGCACAAAAGATTTGAAATTTTTATTTGTTACATGATACAACCATATAAAGATAGAGTCAGTAGGAAGAGTTTTCAATTCTCCGTTCTTGTTAAGTCAAACAAAAAATCATTAAAAAGAGAAAAACTTTAAAATCTTCAAATGGAAAAGCATGAAAAATGCCATGAAATGATTCTTGAACGGAACATGCAAACAGCATTCCACACTTCTGTAACCTGTTCTTCATTTTTATTGGTTTTGCATTTTTTTGTGACATTTCAAGGCGTGTGGAATTGAAAACATACTTCTCTACTGATTGTACCTTATTATTGTTTTATTATGATTTGTTACAAAAAAATAATAATAATATAGAATAAAATAAAATAGAAAAGAACGATAAAATTTAATAGCTCTCGCTCGCATTTATTATAAACTAGTACTACTTACTATAACTTTTAATGTGAATAATATGAAATTAATAAAAAAAGAAAATAATAATTCAAATTAAAATTTATTTGTTTTGTCTTAGCTTTTTAGAACTGAACTAGAACTGCACTTTAACTGAACTAGAACTGAACTAGATCTGAACTGGAACTGTACTAGAACTGAACTACAACTAAACTAGAACTGAACTAGAACTGAACTAGAACTGAACTAGAACTGAACTAGAACTGAACTAGAACTGAACTAGAACTGAACTAGAACTGAACTAGAACTGAACTAGAACTGAACTGAACTAGAACTGAACTAGAACTGAAAAAGAACTGAAAAAGAACTGAACTAGAACTGAACTAGAACTGAACTAGAATTGAACTAGAACTGAACTAGAACTAAACGAGAACTGAACTAGAACTGAACTAGAACTGAACTAGAACTGAACTAGAACTGAACTAGAACTGAACTGGAACTGAACTAGAACTGAACTAGAACTAAACTAGATCTGAACTGGAACTGTACTAGAACTGAACTGGAAATGTACTAGAACAGAACTAGAACAGAACTAGAACTGAACTAGAACTGAACTATGACTGAACTAGACCTGAACTAGAACTGAACTAGAACTGAACTAGATCTGAACTGGAACTGTACTTGAACTGAACTAGAAGCGAACTAGAATTGAACTAAAACTTAACTAGGACTGAACTAGATCTGAACTGAACTGAAACTGTACTAGAACTGAACTAGAACTGAACTAGAACTGAACTAGAACTGAACTAGAACTGAACTAGAACTGAACTAGAACTGAACTAGAACTGAACTAGAACTGAACTAGAACTGAACTAGAATTGAACTAGAACTGAACTAGAGCTGAACTAGAACTGAACTAGAACTGAACTATAACTGAACTAGAACTGAACTAGAACTGAACTAGAACTGAACTAGAACTGAACTAGAACTGAACTAGAACTGAACTAGATCTGAACTGGAACTGTACTAGAACTAACCTAGAAGCAAACTAGAAATGAACTAGAAATGAACTAAAACTGAACTAGAACTGCATTAGAGCAGAACTAGTGCGGATATATCCACTCACTGTAAACAAAATCAATTTGTTTGTGATTTAATTCCAATATCATTAGGAATCCTTGAGCTATATACGATTAAGTGATTATAAACCGATCCATGTTTAAATTCGTAATGCAATTTCTATCGATAGAAGATATCTGTGTGGTCTTATAAAAACTAATTTCAACATACAGGTAGACAGGGCATGTATTCTTGATGAGTGTCACATTATGGTGTTTTGCAATCCGGGGGTAGATAGGTGCTACTAAAACCTGTGATTTTCCGGGGCTATAAATTGGTGTTGACAATTTATTGCCTTGCCCAGTAGATAATCTGGTATTACGGGTGGCCAGTTGCACGCAGGACTATTTCCTGGCAGGTCAGTTGGTTGAGATTCCTTCGGGATCCACGTAGTGGCTGTGGTTAAAACCCAAATCGCGGTAAGAGGGTAGCTTGGTTAAAAGCCTGATACACTTTGAATATGATTTTCATTATACATTTCTGGTATCGTTCCTAGATACTGGAGCGGTACGAATACAGAGAATGACTGTGGATTGATAAAATGTTAGATTTCAGCTAATAAGAAAAAGATAGGTTAAATTTCTGATGTCTACTTGCATTCTATAAAGAGAATGAAGTATCTGATGGATTTGACTAATGGAGTAGCGGAGTGATGTGTTAGAATGTTTAATCTAACAAGAAGGGAAGAATAGACGTGGTGCAAGATCATCACTGCCCTCTCTTTGATTTATTTAGCGATTTTCCTACATGGTTGAGTGTATGCTCAACTTATCACAGTGGGTCTTTGTGACTACTGAAATAAAGTCTTGTTAATTAATATGATCCATGTTTCGGACTACCAATTACGTCCCTTTAGGTGCTGTCTTTCCCCAACGTGACTACTATGGCAATAGATAAGAAAGCTCGGGTACTTGAGCAAAGTGCTTTTACATGGACCGGTATATCTTTATACAAAAATTGCAAACACAAAGTGGAACTGGAGAGTTGTTTACTTTTTTCAGTGCTTTGAAAAGTATCACCGTGAGATAGGGCAACAAGCCAGGTACTCACGTAAAGCACTTCGACTTCATACAAACAGACAGTTAGACGTATATGACTAAATCGACTTCGCTATCTATAAGGATCCAGAATATGTATACTTTATAGCAGGATTACCCAAAAGTTCCATATGAAAGAGTAGATAACAATACATTTAAAGAAAAACATATTCAACACCATTATACAACCAAGCAAAATCTTTACTTACCCGATAGCAGGCAATTAATATTGGAGAAAAGTGTAAGTAGTTACTTTTTGATTGAAGAAATACTTTTTGTTCGACGATGGCCAAAAAATAACTGGTTACAAATCTCATTACCCAACTTTTCCGGATTTAAAACTGGTTTTACAGTTATTATTTATGTTTGCTAGTCTATTTTCTTATTCAATGTCCCATCATTCTATCTGGCATGGTTTCCATACAAATATAAATATCAACATTTCTTGAAAAAAATTCTTTATAATTCCTTATTGGACATACGCTACAGACAATTGACTATAAAGTCTATTAAAAAAAATAATTTATGTTTTTGTTAACGACAACCTACTACCAATAAATGTATGAAATAACTTTATTACTTACAATACCCGTTACCAAAATTTTAAAAATAGTTTACTGGGAAGGAGAACAGAAAAACGTTTTTTGGGAATGAGCAGCTATCAATATTTCTAAACATTTTTTTCCGATTGCGATAAGATTTTAACATGATTTTGATGTTTTTTATACTGAAAGTATAGTTTCCAATACATTGATTTTGTAGTTCAAATTTAGATGGCAATAAGAATGGTGTGAATTGTTTTTTCTTTTAAAAGTTTTTTTCTTTAAATTTGTAATTTTTTAAGGCGTTTTGAGACAATATTTGTAAGTATTTTGAGAATGTGAGTTTAGGTGCGGAGCACGTAGCACAGTGGGACAGACTATACTTCAGACTATAGACTGGACTATAAACTAGACTATGAACTAGACAAGACAAGGCTTGACTATAGACGAGACTAAAGACTAGACTATAGACTAGAATATAGACTAGACTATAGATTAAACCATAGACTAAACAATAGACTAATCTATAGACTAATCTATAGACTAAACTATAGACTATTCTATAGACAAAACCTTAAACTAGACTATAGACTAGGTTATAGACTTGACTATAGACTAAACTATAGACTAGGCTATAGACTTGACTATAGACTAAGCTATAGACTAGACTAGATTAAAGCCTAAACTATAGACTAGACTATAGACTAGACAACAGACTAGACTATAGACTAGACTATAGACTAGACTATAGACTAGACAACAGACTAGACTATAGACTAGACTATAGACCAGACTATAGACTAGACTATAGACTAGACTATAGACTAGACTATAGACTAGACTATAGACTAGACTATAGACTAGACTATAGACTAGACTATAGACTAGACTATAGACTGGACTATAGACTAGACTATAGACTGGACTATAGACTAGACTATAGACTAGACTATAGGCTAAACTATAGACTAGACTATAGACTAGACTATAGACTATACTATATACTAGACTATAGATGGGCCCCTGTATTAATTATATACACCTTTTTTCCTATTTACTTCTTGAAATATTTTAGATTATATTCGTAAAATAATAAAAATTTAAGTTATTTATTATTTTACGAAACTAGATAAACTTAACTAACCATAACAAACTTAAGCAACAAACAAGCACCAAGGCTTTCCTTTCTCACCACCCGAACTGAACTCTTTCAAAATAATAGCAGACATGTCATCAAATTGTATTTTTATTGGTAGACCTATAAAACATGAAGGCAATTGTTTACGACCAAATCGTCGTTGCTTACTTTCTATGATATTGGGCCTCTTAATAGGCTTCTGTTTAGCCAATTTTTTAGTTTTAAACACATCGTCCCATCTGCCGAGTAAGAGGCACAGATATGCTATTGTTAATGATAAATATGCTAGTCGTAATCTTAGCGATGCCTCTGGACCCGAGTTGGATGTGGGTTTTCACAAACATAAGCAAGAAAACAGTTCAGTGGCACAAAAATTATACAGTGAGGTACGTGTTCTATGTTGGATCATGACAAATCCTGAAAATCACAAAACCAAAGCACGACATGTCAAGCGTACCTGGGGTAAACGCTGCAATAAATTATTGATAATGAGTTCAGAAGAGGATAAAGTTTTAGGCACTGTAGCTTTGACGGTTTCCGAGGGTCGTAATAATTTGTGGGCCAAAACGAAAGAGGCCTTTAAATATATTTACGAACATCATTTAAATGATGCCGATTGGTTTTATAAAGCTGATGATGATACTTATGCGATTGTAGAGAATTTACGTTATCTATTATATCCCTATAATCCCGAAACTCCCATATATTTTGGTTGCAAATTTAAACCGTTTGTTAAGCAGGTGAGTTAATATTTATGTTAAAGTAATTGATATTTAACTAAATTTGTATTCTATTCCTTAAAGGGCTATATGTCCGGTGGTGCTGGCTATGTTTTGAGTAAAGAAGCTGTGCGGCGTTTTGTGAAACAGGCCATACCCAATAAGGAATTGTGTCGTGCGGACAATGATGGCGACGAGGATGTGGAAATTGGCAAATGTTTGCAAAATGTTAATGTAACCGCTGGCGATTCACGTGACCATCAAGCGAGAGGTAGATTTTTCCCCTTCATTCCAGACGATCATTTAATACCCAGTAGTGATAAACAATTTTGGTACTGGAGTTATATTTACTACAAGACTGATGAGGCAAGTAATATATATTAAACATTTTAGGTTTTAAACTAAAGAATGTTCTTTACATTTCTAATCTCTTTCAGGGTCTTGACTGCTGTTCAGATTATGCCATTTCATTTCATTATGTGTCACCGAATGCAATGTATGTTTACGACTATTTAATCTATCACTTAAGGCCATATGGCCTAATTAATGCTATGGAACCACTACCGGGAAAATTAAAAGTCAGTGAAACAGAAGCACCTCCTGTGGAACCGGAGAAACAAAGTCAAACAGTGGAGTCTTAAATTTTGTATTTAGTGTTATAACTTTTGTTTATGTATTGTGCATATTGATTTATAACTTAGTAAGCTTTTAGAAAACAAGTAAGAGTTCTATAATTGGCTGTGCGAATCTTATATACCCTTCAAATAATGTGTCAGTACGAATTTTATTACAAAAAATTCAAAAATAACAATTGTAAAACGGTAAGGTACCAAAAAGTCCCCTTTTATGGATTCTCACTTAATGCGGGCTCTACTTGCATAATTTAATATTTCTAGGTTCAATATTATAGAAGAGGTGGTCTCGGATTTTTTCTCAAATCTCCGTTGTTTATGGGCTGATTGTGCTGATTTTAAAAGCGTTCTATTCGATCGTATTTCCGATAGACTTATTGAAATTTTGAATATCTGGGGTCTTTTAAAAACGTATTTCAACATACCCACAGACACACCCGGGGCATGTTACCTTGGTGAAGCCTTCGCCTTGGTGTTATTGCAATCCCGGGTTATAAAGAGGTGGCCAATACCTCTAGTCTGGCCGAGATTAAAAAATTGGTTACAGTCTACTATTTGGCTTAGTCGTTGCATAGATTGAAAGAGTTCAGACCAGAGCATCGCATAATCTGGTACTACGGGTGGCCAGTTGCCCGCAGGACTATGTCCTGGCTGGTCAGTTCCTTAGGGATCCACGTAGTGACTGTGGTTTAAACCCAAATTCGCGGGGAGAGTAAGTGGCGGTTAAAAGACTGATGTAAGGTAAAGTTTTTCTTTCTTGTCCAGATATGTTCAGAGTTTACTCTGTTCATATCAGTATTATCACAATGTGTGAGTAAGAACAATGTCTTCGGCTTATTGATGGATCGTACTTCGGTCCACCGGTTACGTCTCTAGGTGCTGTTGCCGAATAAACAGAGGCCATCCAATGGTCAGAGATTAGAAAGCTCGAGTACTCCTGCAAAGTACTTGTGCATGGACCGGCCAAAGCCAATGTACAAAAATTGCCACCTGAGTTCTTTATTAAAGAACGATGGTAGACCGTTCTCAAGTCTACCCAGTGGATGAAAAAGACCACCGTGAGATAAGACCGACAGGGCAGGTGCTCATGTTAAAACTCTCGATATTCATACCCACAGACAGACAAACAGACAGAGACTTGGACTTGGTTAAATCGACTCGCTTTTTTCATTTTTCAAAAGGTACTTTTTGAGTTTTCTGTAATAATGAATTTAGAAACATGAAATTAAGTCCGGATTTGACGAGAACACGTCAAAGGGGTTAAATCGACTCGCATTTGGTGCTTTTTCGTTTTTCAAAAGGTACTTTTTGAGTTTTCTATAATAATGAATTTAGAAACATGAAGTTAAGTCCGGATTTGACGAGAACACATCAAAGGGGATTTTTTAGTACTTTTGTGTTCTATAAAAAGTACTTTTTTGAAGTTTCTATAATATTGAACTTAGAAACATGAAATTAGGTATGTGGAGTCGGAATTAGGTGAGAACAGGTAAAAAGTGAACTTATTGGTACATTTTTGTTTAAAAGGTACATTTGAATATTCTATAATATTGAACCAAGGAACATGAAATTAAGTACATATGTAGATTCGAAATTAGGTGAGAACACATAAAAGGGAACTTTTTGATACTTATTGATACTTTTTTGTTATTGAAAAGGTACTTTTGAGATTTTGTATAATATTAAATCTAAAAACATGCTGAGAGACCCCATAGGAATAAAATAGAAAAAAATCGTATAACTGAGAAACTATTAGACCTAGAATCTTTAATATTTATTTGAAGAACTTTAACATTCATCTGCATATTTAGAGTATAAAGGGCGGACTTCCAATGGGGGTCACTTGGTACCTCCCATATGAATTAAATACAAATTTTCGTTTAACTGGAAAACTAATAGAACTAGTTTCTTAAAACACGAATTAAATAGAAAAATTCCTATATTTAAGAAACTATTAGAGCTAGTATCTTCATATTTTACATGAAGAACTTTGACAGGTAGCGAAGCACACTGGGTATTAGCTAGTTATAAATAAAATTCACATAGAACTCCTCATAAAGATGGGGTATCAGTTTCTTTATAAAAATAAAACAATAAAAAAATAAACAAATTACTTAATTTTTCTAAAAATAATTGTTAATTGATAAAGTTTTTTCTTAAAATTTAGAAATTACTTAGTTGATGTGATGTTATAACATCGCGTCATTTGAAAGTATATTGAAAGAACCTCCGTTAGATCTTCATTATCTTTCCGAATGAATACACAGCATTTCTGATAAATAATAATGAAAACAAATTTTTTATTAAAACATATTTAACTATGTTATTTTTATATATTAGCATTACAAAAATCGGAAGTGTGCCTTATATATTAGAGCTATGACAAATAATGGACCGTTATTTCGGAAGTGGGCCATCTAAGCCAGCTATAACCAAAAATGTTTATAGGTATGTCACAAAACGTATTCAAGTCGATTTTTATATAATACAATGAAATATATGCGTTTAAGTGACTTTTTTAAAGTAGACCCTATATGTGAGCCAATTACTGGCCTATTCGAAAACAAAACATTTTTGCTTTGAATTTTATCACAGTAGCTCAATTAATGTGTGTTTAAGTGAATTTCGGAAGTAGGCTTTGGGAGCTGTGACCAATAATAGACCGGGAAAATTGAAAATGTACACAAAACATACTCAAGTCGAATTTTATTCTGACAACGTTATAATTGAATAAATTATGAATATTGTATAAATTATGTGCATTTAAATGATTTTCTGTGGAGGACCTTATATGAGAGCTATGACGAATTGTGGACCAATCCGGAAAACATTTTGCAGATTGATTGATACATACTTAGAACATATTCGTATTTATAACTATATCTTTATTTATTAATGTGGTCTTAAGTGAAAGCTATGATCAATTGTGGACCGATTCCAAAAAAAAAAAAAATTGTAAAATTATTAATACATATATGGAACATACTTGTGTTGATTTTATTTCGATAGCTTTATTTGTCAATGAAATATTTCCACTTAAGTGATTTCCGGATATGGGTCTTATATGGAAGCTATCACCAATTAAGGACCGATCCGAAGCAAATTGTCTAGAATTGTTTATATCCACACATAACATACTCAAGTCGAATTTTATCCCGATAGCTTTATTTTTTAAGGAATATGTCCGTTTAAATGATTTTCGGATATGGGTCTTATATGGAAGCTATGACCAATTGTGGACCGATCAGGAAAAAATTGTTGAGAATGGTTTATATGCACACATAACATACTCAAGTCGAATATTATCCCGATAGCGTTATTAATCAATGAAATATGCCCGTTTAAGTAATTTTCGAATGTGGGTCTTATATGAAAGCTATGACCAATTGTGGACCGGACCAAATCTACATTTGTATATGATTTCTATTCATAGTTTATTTACAGATACAAAATTTTGAGTTGATACCGCTATATATTTGAGGAAGTTATTACCGAATAATCCATTCCCGGAAATATATACCTTTGTATGGGGCCTATAAGAAATATTGAATCGATTATTATGATTTTTAAAATAATTGAAACCTGTTCGAAAAAAATAGTGTATGACAAAATACATCGATTTATTTTCTATAGTTACTGAGAAATCTCCTTCAAAAATAGAAAAAACGTGATTTTTTTGGAGGTAGTCTGAAATTTTTACTCTCAACCTTTTACGTTATAAACCGATTTTGCTTGTTTTCAATACCAAACTGCTTCGGATAACAATGAACACTTCCAGTGAATTTAATCTATTTGGACAGACAGACGGACATATCTAAATCAGAATTTCATAAGAACCCAGAATATATATACTTTGTTGTGTCTCAGATGAATATTTCTTGGTGTTACACATAGAAATATGATACTAGAGTTCGTATGTATGTGTAAAGCAATACAGTGTCTTTCCGTTTAATATTTCCTCTTTTCTTTAAAGGTTACGTACCTTACACCTTATAAGTATCCACGTTCCGTTCCGCGATGAATCAGCTGATACGTTTTTCCTTTACGAAGGAAAAAATATATGAAAAACACTAATCAGCCGATCTGACATGAAACGTAATGGAACGTAGAAACTAATTGCGCTGCTGTTTTGGGTTTAATATTATAGAACAATAAGTAAGAGTTTTATATTCGGCTCTTATATACCCTTCACCATGGTATGTTAAAAAACAGTCATTACGAATTTTATTACAAAAAATCAAAAAAATACCAATTGTAGCCCATTTTATACCATATAAATTAATCCGAGCTCTACATGCTTAACTTCATATTTCTAGGTTCAATATTATAGTAATTTTAAAAAGTACCTTTTGAAGAACGAAAAAGTACCAAAAACTCCCCTTTTAAGGGTTCCCACTTAATCCAGGCTCTACATAATGTTTCTATGTTCAATATTGTAGAAAATTCAAAAAAAAACTTTTGTAGAAAGAAAAAGTACCAAAAAGTCTCTTTTTGTAGGTTCTTACCTATTCAAGGCTCTACATGCTAAATTTCATGTTTCTAGGTTCAATATTATAGAAAATTCAAAAAGTACCTTTTGTAGAACGAAAAAGTACCAAAAAGTCCCTTTTTATAGGTTCTTACCTAGTCAAGGTCCTACATTCTAAATTTCATGTTTCTAAGTTCACTATTATAGAAAATTCTAAAAAGTACCTTATGTAGAACGAATAAGTACCAAAAAGTGTTCTCGTCCCTTTAATGTGTTCTCGTCTAATCCGGGCTCTAGGCATATGTACTTAATTTAATGTCTCTAGCCAATAACAACGTAACGTAACGTCATGCAACCAGCATGCACGAAAAATGTAAATTTTTCATGAAATATTCAGAGGTGGCCTCGGATTTTTACTCATATCTTCGTTATTTATGGACCGATTGGACTGATTTTAAATAGCGTTCTATTCGATCGTATTTCCAATAGAATTATTGAATATTCGGATCTCGCAGATATCTGGGGTCTTCTGAAAACTGATTTCAACATACACACAAACAGTCAGACGGACAGACTTATAAAACTTATCAAATCACATAGCTTATAGCGTATAAAAGTTATCAAATCACAATATGTTCCTCAATGAATCAGCTGATATGTTTTATGTCGTATCAGTTGGAAATCACACGGTCGTTAGTTTAACCGTGTGATTGCCAAAGCTCGATCTACAGATCATAAAAGATATGTTACTGGAATCTATGTGCAATCATACAAACCTTTACAAATGACAGCTTAGATGTCAAAGATCAAAAGACATCTATGAATCTTCACAGAAATTTGCGCTAAAATTCAAAACTTTACAGTCGTAAATCCAGAGTTGGAATTGGTTTATATATAATTTAAATCATAACTAATATAGTTTTATTTAAATCTATAACTATAGCTTATAAAACTTATTAAATCACAATATGCTTTAAAATTGTAACAAAAATAAATAAATAATTCTAAATTCTATGACTTGGCATTAGTGTTACTAACTTAATGGACTACAGTGGATTATCCGATATTTCATTACGCCATTTATCCAATAAAACACTCATATTCCTTTTCTTGGGCATATCAATATCTTTAGGCACTATACCATAAGGTCTTAATTTATAAACTAGGAAATCCATGACATACATATAGTTGGGTTGAACATAATGAAATGATATAGAGTAATCAGAACAGCAATTGAGACCCTGAAAGGAAATTTATATAAATAATTTTTTAATTACAGAATTAATTTTCTAACAAACTAAACATACATCTTCGGTAGCATAGAATATATAACGCCAATACCAACTGGATTTGGGTTTTGGTATAATGTGACTATACAAACTGGTGGGGAAAAAGCGTCCTCGCTTAAGCTCATCACGTGAATCACCGGCTACGACACCAACATTTTGCAAACAAGTACCCATTTCTTTATCTTCTGAACCGCCTGGAGTTTGACGACATAAAACACGATTCGGATAAGCATGTTCGGCAAATAGTCGTAAGGCTTCTTTACTTAATACATAACCAGCACCTCCAGACATATAGCCCTACAATGAGATAAATATTAGTAAGGAAATTTTTGTGTAAAAGTTTCTCAAACCCACCTGTCTAACATGTGGCTTAAATTTACTGCCGAAATATACCGCAGCATTTGGTGACATGCTATATAGAAAAGCTCTTAGATTTTCCATTATAACGTAACTGTAAAATAAAGAGATTTTTGATATGTATAACAGGCGATTACTCTGCTAGCAACTTACGTATCATCATCAGCTTTCAAAAACCAATCGTATTCATTAACATGATGATCGTAGACATATTTAAAGGCCTCTCGAGTTTTATTCCATAAATTACCGCGTCCTTCACCCGCCTTCAGATCAATTGCTCCTAATGCTTTATCCTCCTTTGAGCTCATAAAAAGTAACTTATTACACCTAGAGCCCCAAGTATTTTTAACATGTATAGCTTTCTTTTCATGATTTTGAGGTCCAGTCAAAACCCAACACAGCACTTTAACTTCTTTAAACAAACGATCCGCTATCTCTGTATCAAGATCATTGGTTATTGCTGTATTTGTTAAAAGCTTTTTGATTTCTTCCTTAGATTCTTCATAAATTTCCAACGGCTTAATGATTTCTTCAGAATCTATACTCGATAATGATTGTAGTATTTCATGATCTTTGCATAAATTTTGATTTGATTTCATTGAGGTCGTTATCATTAGGTTATCGTGTTGAGTTGTATTTAAGAGCTGGGAAAATGTAAAACCAATGGCAACTCCAACTATGAGCGTTATGAAAAGTTGTAGCAGTGATATATTGCTTTGGAAATGCATTGTTTTGGGATTTTTAATGGACGCTTTTGGATTTTGATCTATAAGAAAAAATAAAGTGATTCTTATTTGTTACAAACGTCAGCATGTTTAAGCTCCCTACTCTAGTAGTAAAGTGTATGAAATATATTTTTAAAACAATTTTTACATGCAATTGATGTCGTGCCCCATAAATATGCAAAATGATACAATAAATCATTTAAATACAACATCATATTGAATTATAAACCGATATTAATGTTATTCATATAAAATATTAACATTGGAATTAAGAATACAGTGGGTCCTTGAAATACATCAACTTTTAAATAATACCCACAACTAAACGTTTTTAGCGAATACCCACTGTTAAAAGAGAGTTGTCTGAATAATGATTTAACGATTTGTTGTTAATTGTTAAATAATAACAACAAATAGTCATATTGACATAAGAGTAAAATACAAGGTGAAAGAGGAATGGGAAATTTTCAAATTGCGAAAAAAAACAATAAAAAAGTGAAACTATTTAATTCCGTAAAGATTTACAATCTTAAATTACTTGTTTTAATGATGAAGATGACGGAGATGCTATTTATCAGCTGTAGGATGATGCTTATGACGGCGATGATGATGACAGTAAATTATTTAATATTCACAAATCCTGCCCTGTAGTTCAGGGGGTATGTAAATGAGAGAGCTCATAATTAGTGAAAAAAGATTTCAGTTGTTCTCTTACTTATACTATGAAGATAAAGTTCTTAAAGTCCTTTTTATTTGATTCCAAATTCACTACATCTGAAGTCATTCTCAGGAAGTAATTTTTATGTTCCTTTTTTGGAATTTTTATTTAAATTTAAATAAATTAGATACTTTTCGATTCTTTGGACGTTAATAAACATCACTTTCTCAGAAGGTAAATAAATTCACTTAGTGCTACTTTTGAAGTGGTGATAAATGTTATTGTTTTGGAAGTACTTCGTTTTATTTTTGCTTTGATATGATTTATAACTGTCTTATTGTGTCTTGCAAAAAGAACATTCAGGTGCACATGTTCGATCTTGGTTCATGTACGACCTCACTACTGGGATGGGCCTTATTTATTAGTAAAAACTTGCATCCTTACACTTAGGGTAGATCGGGAATGATCAAAATTAACGCCGAAAAATACCTGCACAAAGAAGGGATCTTATCAAAGGCACGAATATTGTAATCCCGGGAATTTTCCATCTTAGTGTATTGCAAATCCGGTGTAAGGAGATGCCACCAATGCCACTAGTCTTCAAGGACTATAAACCAGAACACCATATAAACTGGTACTATGGATGGCCAGTTGCTTGTAGGGCTTTGGTCAGTTGATTGACGTTCCTTCAAAATCCACGTTGTGGGTGTGGGAAAGAAACGCTTCTAATTTCAAATACTTGTATTTTGTGGATAGGAGAGATTTCAAGTGCTTTTGAGATGTGACGGAGTAAGATGTTTGGCGGAACTGAGTGAAATGTCTTAGCTTTATTGTATGAATTTTGTATGGGAAATGTGAGTAATAAACCTAAAATAAGCGATTAATATCTTTATGAGAACGGGGTTAATCATTAATTTATACGGGATTTTCCTTTAAGTGTGTTGCGGTCTACTCCAAAACATGCTCAGCTTATCACAGTTAGATCTTGCGGCCACCGCAATAAGTTTTGTCAATTAAAAATGGATTCGTACTTTGGATCATCAATTAATTATTTAGTTATCAAATCCGAAATAATAGGCATCTAAAGAGCATGTTTTGCGCTCCTTTTCCTGTGCCTCAGGAGCCACATCCGATCTACCAGTCTAGAACCTACCGGAGATCATTTCGGACAACCATAGGTCATTCCATCTTAGTGGTTGTAAACAGAAATGATGTTTTTGAATCTCGAAAGTTAAGTAACATGACAACAATGGTCAGAGATTAGACAGCTTGAGTACTAGAGCAAAGTGCTTGCACTACATGAGCAATTCACCAAGATAACTTGCATCGAGTTGAACTATTGCGATAGTTTAGACTTTAACTCTCTATTTAACTTGTTAGAAGAGGATAATAGGGTATAAAATGAGCACTTTTTGTATAGGGACGTATCGACCACATGCTATACTATCGGGTTCAATAACCATTAATAAATATTATTTCGTAAAATTTTAACACTTTCGTGTATGAATGAAGAGAATCATAAAAAGAAGTAATAAAAATAAACAAAAACAAACAATTACAACAAAACTGCAAAAATAAAAAACTACAAGATGCAGATTTTCTTGGTGACCTTTAAAAAAATAACAACAAATAACGCAACAACATGTTGCAGCAGCAGCAACAAAATGATGAACAGCAGGAATGTGCAAGAGTTTAAATTAAGTCCATGGAAATGTTGTTAAAAAAACAAGTAAGAAGTTATAGTCGGGCGAGGTCGACCATATATTACACTACACCTGTATACGAATAAAATGTGATTTAGTTTTCATAATAAAGCATTTAAGTTGAATTGTACCTTGCCTCGGATATACTTAAGCCATTTATTTCTTAATAAATCTGTGGATATTTAAGTAAAATTTTGATGGGGGTTGGGATCAAATGAGGCCCTATAATTATAAAGTTCATGAGGGTCATCAAGGCTAGTATAGAACTTGGTTTTGCAGCTTTTTGTCGAGATAAGAGTATATTAAATATAATTATGAACTTAAAACGCCTAATTGGCGGGTTCAGTGGTATGGGGCCTAGTAGAAATAATAGACCGATGTTAATTATTTTCAATAGGCTTCGTCTACGGTATCACAGAACATAATGTGCAAATTTCATTGAATTGTCTCCAAAATTGAGACCTTTACTTTGATTACAAGGTTTACAAGCCCTATTCGTGGATACAGTTGTATGGGGGCCAGGTGAAATAATGAACCGATGTTAACCATTTTCAATAGGCTTCGTCAACAGTACCATAGAAGATCATGTGCCAAATTTCATTGAATTGTGTTAAAAATTGCATAGACGTTTACATAGACGGGCGGACATAGCTAAATGGACTCAAAAAATGATTTTGAGCCGATTGGTATACTGTAAGGTGGGTATAGGCACATTATTATTGTGCGTTACAAACATCAGCACAAATACAGTGGTGTAGGGTAGGGTATAACAAGTAAGAAATTATAATCTGACAAGACTGATCATATGAAACGCTATAGTAGCTATATTTCTTTGTTTGGGTAAGGTTAGATTGATAGGAGGATATTTACTACATCAAGTGCAAAGAAATACACCTAGGCCACAATGGTGCCTGTTGTGCGCTCCTTTTCATGAGAAAAAAGGGAACTGAATGAATTATTTTTCAGTTTCCTGAACATAATATCTAAGAATCTTCCAATCAGTGTTAGTCAGGAATAACTTCCAAGATACTTGGATCTAACTTCGACGTATGCCTGGCAGTGGCTAAGAAAGCGCTTTAGAGTTTCACTGCCCTCTCCACAGGCTTTACATAAGTCTGAATCCGCACGTCCAATTTTGCAGAAATGTGTTCGTAATCCTGTGTGTCCAATCAGAATACGTACTATAATACTTACTAACTTCAGACTTGCTCATTTTGAGGAGATTCTTCGTCTTGCTCTCATCAGGGCCACCCATTGGATTTTCGTGGTTCTACCCACTGTTTCATTATTGCCAGAGGTCTTATGGGATTCTCTCATCCATATTTTTAGTTCAACTTTTGTTGCGTCGAATGGTTTTGCGTTTGTCAGCTTAACTGTCTCGAGCTTCCTTCCCTTTAAAGCTATTATATTCGCTCTTTCGTTACCGACTACTCCCGAGTGGGCTGGTACCAATATGATGTGAACCTTATCTCTGGGAGAGTATTCAGTTTAAGCTTTCTTAGAATCCAATTCGTTCTTAGATTTGTTTGGGTTTATAATATGAAATTTTGTAATTCTTAAAATGGAGCGATCTTCATAGAATATAAACCAACTATTGTAAAATTTCTAATATTTATTAAGATATTTATACATTCTGAATAGGACTTTATATGAGATTTTGGATAAAATTTCCATTAAACGTTATTTTCCATTTCTGGAGGATATTGTTAAAGCGTAGAAATGAAATAATGTACCGATTATTAATCATTTCCAATAGTGTTCATCTCTGAAAACGATTAATATTCCGGATTTCTGTGTGTTACAAAGCCTATATCCCCCACACTACCATAGTGTAGGGTATGAATTGCGACAAGTTACAACAACTTCACTCACATACACTTGCGCGCGCAATTAACACACATTCGTAACTTTTTGTTTCAATTCATTCGAACGTGTCTTGTTCACTGTGTCATACACTTTAGTCACGTTTAACGATTCACAATATATTGGATTATTTTACATTACAATTTTTATCAGACTAACTGCTGTTCGCAAGTTAGAGTACAAACAATTATATATCTATAAAAGTATAATTTTTAAATATAGTTCTCTGTAGATCAGAAATGTTTGGTAATAAAATTGAACGGGATCGGTCAAATGAAGAAGAGCTAATAAACAACATGAAAGGGTTGTTCTTCGACATAATAGGCTGGTATATGAATATCTTATCTTTTAACAATATTTATAAGGAATTTTATTTATAAAATATAATTTCACGTTTACAACGATTATAATAACAATTTGCCGGTGTTAATACATCATCACACAAAAAAAAATTAAAAAAATCGCAACTTATATATTTATATAACGTACACACACACCTACATAGATAACTAACTATCAATACAACTATCTATTTGTAAAATAACAATTTACCAAGTATCGCTTACAATAACAAAATAACTTTAAAAATGACTCACTCGAAGTCATCGTTATAAACATATAAACGTAAAAATTAATTAAAAAATCAAATTTATAATTTTGTGGTTTGTCCGCTTAAGAGAATGAGTATTGAAGACATAATAAAAAAATAACTTCAGTGTACTCTTTATGTGCATAAACAAATATTTAGTGTTTTAAAATTCTCGAAAATTTAAATTTTGCAGTAAAAGTGTTGCCAACTTGATCACTCAGTTTTTTATGAATTGTTTTTAAACATAAATGTAAATGTTCGAAATTCTTCAAATCTGAAAAGGCAAATTAGATATTGAAACATCCTTTATCTGTTTACTATATATATTAATTATACCCTACACCACTTAAGTGGAGAGGTTATATTGGGTATGTGCTGATGTTAGTAAGGCATAATAATATTGGTCCTATGCCCACCTTAAAGTATACCAATTGGCTCAGAATCTTTTTCTGAGTTGATTTAGCTATGTCCGTCAATGTAAACATTGAAATTTGATACATGGTATTCTATTATCGCTGGGACGAAACCTATTGAAAATGGTTAAGATCGGTCCATTATTACACCTAGTCCCCATACAACTGAACCCCCTAATAGGGCTTTTAAACCTTCTAATCAAACTACAGGTTGGAGATCAGACAAATCAGTCCCTAGGTCTATCTATGGATGACTAATTGACTTAAATATTTACTGACTTATTTATAGACCATTCTTATTGGCAATCAGATCCAGTAATTTAATTCATCTAGAGAACAACATTTCTTGTTCAATATTAAAACTATTCTCAAGTGCTACCAAACTAAGGATCACTCTAACTAATTTATAGTGATATACTTTGGATAAACCTCTGTATAACGGACTATTTGTCAGTCTATAGACTAACCTTTAGATCAGTTAATAGACGAGTCTATAGATCAGTCTACATATTGATTTACAGATTAGTCTATAGAAAAATTTACAGATCGGCTTATAAATACATTTATAGATCAGTCTAAAAACTACAGCTTGAGATCAGTCTGCAAATCGGTCTATAGATTAGTCTACAGATAAGTCTTCTGATCTGTCTACAGAATAGTCTGTCGATCAGTTTATAAACTAGTTTATAAATCTTTCTAAAGGCAGATTAGTCTATATACCAGTTTATATTCTAATTAGTTGGCATAAAGATCAGTCTATAGATTTGGTTATGTTAAATATATTTTCGTTCTTTCTTTGAAATGATTTGACCTGAGGCCGAACATAGTACCACAGAACCGGTTGTCCACAAGACAAAGTTTTGGACATTGTCTTGACCTGATTATTGTGGTTTAAACTCGGGAAGAGAATGTTGTTCAATGTCTGATGCACCGTGAAGTCTATATTTCGGGATAAGTTCGGTGCTATTATGGAATGACAACATATACCCCATAAAGTCGTAACTGTGGTACTTAGCATTGGCAATGAGTTGGTGTTAAATGTAAATACAGGCAAAATGTAGGTGGATGCGGGTCTGTATATAGAATGAGTGGCGGATGAATGAGAAGTGTGAAGGGTTATATGATGATGGATGAAGGGTGATACCATTGAATTTTCATTCCTTGTCCATCTAAGGTCAGAGAATACTCTATTCACAGTAAGAACAAAGTCTTATTTAATGGATTTGTACATCGGTCTACCGGTTACGTCTCTAGATAAAGCCTCCGCTTTAACTGTGGTTGTAAACGTTTTTGCGTCCCGGAAGTTAAGCAACGGGGCAGTAATGGTCAGAGATTAGGTGGCTCAAGTACTTGAACAAAGTTCAAGTATACTGGAGCGTAAATTTCCACCTGCGTATTAGAAGCACAAAGGGGTGGTGTTAAGTCGTCACAGAAGCTCAATCAGTGGTTGAAAAAGACGTGAAAGAAGTGCCCCTCAGGCAACAGGGCAGTAATGGTCAGAGATTAGGTGGCTCAAGTACTTGAACAAAGTTCAAGTATACTGGAGCGCAAATTTCCACCTGCGTATTAGAAGCCGTCACAGAAGCTCAACCAGTGGTTGAAAAGGACGTGAAATAAGTGCCCCTCAGATAACTATTATCGCGGGGACGAAACCTATTGAAAATGGTTAAGATCGGTCCATTGTTACACCTAGCCCCCATACAACTGAATCCCCTAATAGGGCTTTTAAACCTTGTAATCAAACTACAGGTTGGAGATCAGACAAATCAGTCCCTAGGTCTATCTATGGATGGTATTTTAAGACTAATTGACTTAAATATTTACTGATTTATTTATAGACCATTCTTATTGGCAATCAGATCTAGTATTTTAATTCATCTAGAGAACAACATTTCTTGTTCAGTATTAAAACTATTCTTAAGTGCTACTAAACGAAGGATCAATGTTAAGCAACGGGGCAGTAATGGTCAGAGATTAGGTGGCTCAAGTACTTGAACAAAGTTCAAGTATACTGGAACGTAAATTTCCACCTGCGTATTAGAAGCACAAAGGGGTGGTGTTAAGTCGTCACAGAAGCTCAATCAGTGGTTGAAAAAGACGTGAAAGAAGTGCCCCTCAGGCAACAGGGCAGTAATGGTCAGAGATTAGGTGGCTCAAGTACTTGAACAAAGTTCAAGTATACTGGAGCGCAAATTTCCACCTGTGTATTAGAAGCCGTCACAGAAGCTCAACCAGTGGTTGAAAAGGACGTGAAATAAGTGCCCCTCAGATAACTATTATCGCGGGGACGAAACCTATTGAAAATGGTTAAGATCGGTCCATTGTTACACCTAGCCCGCATACAACTGAATCCCCTAATAGGGCTTTTAAACCTTGTAATCAAACTACAGGTTGGAGATCAGACAAATCAGTCCCTAGGTCTATCTATGGATGGTATTTTAAGACTAATTGACTTAAATATTTACTGATTTATTTATAGACCATTCTTATTGGCAATCAGATCCAGTATTTTAATTCATCTAGAGAACAACATTTCTTGTTCAGTATTAAAACTATTCTTAAGTGCTACCAAACGAAGGATCAATGTTAAGCAACGGGGCAGTAATGGTCAGAGATTAGGTGGCTCAAGTACTTGAACAAAGTTCAAGTATACTGGAACGTAAATTTCCACCTGCGTATTAGAAGCACAAAGGGGTGGTGTTAAGTCGTCACAGAAGCTCAATCAGTGGTTGAAAAAGACGTGAAAGAAGTGCCCCTCAGGCAACAGGGCAGTAATGGTCAGAGATTAGGTGGCTCATACTTGAACAAAGTTCAAGTATACTGGAGCGTAAATTTCCACCTGCGTATTAGAAGCCGTCACAGAAGCTCAACCAGTGGTTGAAAAGGACGTGAAATAAGTGCCCCTCAGGTATTCATGTAAAGCACTTCGGCATTTATTTCGCAAAGCAGTGACTGTCGGACTAAGTCTAAGAAAAAAGTTAACTTTCAAGTGTATTTAATACGCGATGGATAAAAGGTTATGGTTATTATACCCCGGAGTATAATAATCTTAAAGGGGTAATGATGAGCCGTCTAAAAAGCACCCCCTGTGGTTGTTAAAGTACCACATTGAAGTAGTGGACTTAAATGCGAGGTAAGGAAAAATTTTTGACCTTATTGCAAAATTTTATTATCTTGAAATTTGCGACAGGCAGATGACAGTTGAACTTAGATTCTGAGCCGATTGGTATATTTTAAGGTGGGAGTAGGACCAATATTTTTGTGTGTTACAAACAAAATTAACAGAAGCACAATACCCCCCCCCCCACTATGGTTGGTTGGTTTACGTGGTAGTTCACAACGCGCGAACTGTCAAGTGGAATCTAAGAGACTACGTTTTGACCGGACCACTCCGCAGATGTTGTATTTTTAGTATTAGATCCAGCCGGTAGCTGTGAGAAATCAGAGGATATCATTAAGCTTAAACTCAGATATCTCACCAAGGTTAGATATGAAGTGATTGCCAAGGAAGCGCAGGGCATTCGCAGAGGAGATGGAAGACCGTTTCTGTCTTTTACCTGTCTTTGCTACTGCGACAATGATCATTGTAAGGGAGACCAAGCCGACTTGCATATCTGCCTACTACCCAGTGTTCTGTTATTATTGCTATCAGCCTTTATATGTCCCGACTACTTCGGTTTACAAGGTGTCTTGTGTGTTTCTCATTGAAGAAGGGCCACAATAACTTGGTCCCTTTACATGTGTCTATAGTGGTGTAGGGTGAAAATGTATTCATACCCAGCAGTTCGACAAAGAGTCAATGCATACGAAAAAGACAGTAATTTCCACTAATAGTTAACCACCTGAATGATCGTAATTCGTATGTTTTGGGTCATTCGTCACGAATGTACCCTTTGTAATCGAGAATGACACAGTCGTCACTTCAGTGTCCTCTTTGTAAGCGGGAGCGGAGACAGTCTTCTCTTTACTATCCTCAAGTAACCTAAAGATTATACTCTTAAAAGTAGTTTTTTTGTTGTACTTCCGAAAGTAGTATTTTTAGCCATCTTTTGGAGAAATGATTATTACTTTCTACTAATATGCCACCATCTGATTGACTCAAATTTATATCTTTCAGGTCAATCGTCACATTATTGTCCCATAGTATTCTAGAGAGTAGAAACTTGAAATGTTTAAAATTTAGTTCCATTAATTTCTTACCACCTGGCTGACTCCAATTCGTATTTTTTTGGTCTTTCGTCACAAATAAACTCTTTGTAATCGAGAATGAAGACAGTCGTCACTTTAGTGTCCCCTTTGTAAGCGAGAGCGGAGGCAATCGTCTCTTTACTGTCTCTTTGTAGGGTGTAGAGTGACGATTGACTTCCTCGTAGGACAAGCCCATGTTATAATGGTCGGTCACCTGGGTAGTCAGGTGGCTAGGGGCCACCACAAGTGGTAGGTTAAGTGGTCAGTTCGGGACTGTCCCGTCGAACTGCTGGGTATACTTATTTTGTAAAGTTGACATACTTACATACTATTTATAAATATGTATGTATATATTTGTTGTGGAAAAGTTTTGCCAAAAGCCGGCAAATTGTCTTAATAATACCGGTATGATATTATTTAAACCACATAAACAAAAAAACCGTTAATAATTGAAATCAAACCAAATTCTTGTTGCGTTGCCAATTTTTTACAAATGTGTTAGGAATGAATATCAAGATAATTTGTACTTTTTAATTTATTCGAAATCTTACCCATTCAAATTTTTGAATTGAATGTTATCAGCTTTCAAAACACATCTCTGCAGTCGAAAGAGAGGAATAAGGGGTTCAGTGACAACTTTTATTTAAATATATTTTCACTTTCGTTAAAATTTATATAAAACGTTATTGGTTTACGCATAAATTATTTATGTTATTTTTTTAATACAACAACACACTAAGTTGATTTTGAAATACTGTTTTTTTTAAATTTTTGTTTAACAATTTTTTTTTTATTTATTTATTAACACATGCAATTATTATTATTTGCGTTAAATAATCTTTTCGATATTATTTCATATTTATGCCAATAAATTATTATTAAACTTCAGTTTAAAAATTCCATTTGTGGTCTTGAAAGAACACAAGAACAACAATTCATTAATGTTTTTTTTTTTTGATTTTTTTTTATTTATTTGTATTTATTTTTTGTTGTTGTGTGTTTTTGTTTTTATTACCAGCAATCGACCGACCGAACGTACCCGCTTATGGCTCGCTGCATACTTGACTGTCACTGTTTAAAAGTCATCGTTCAGAGGCGATGACGATTTTAATGTGAGTATTTTGTAGGTATTTTATTCATTTTTTTCTTAAACAATTTTGTATTTTTTATTTATTTATTTTGCTGCCGTTGTGTTGTTGTATTTGATTTCTTGTTTAATTTTTTGGGAGATAACACAAGCTGCTCATACGTCCGTAGTACACAAAAACACATATAACACCGTCATCATCATCATCAACTAGTAATACGCTACTGCGCTAATAACAACCAGATAATAACAAAAAAATATCTGTAAAAACTGATTTAAACAAACAGAAATACAACGAAGAACACCACCAACAACAACAACAAGAAACATATAAATTCATATACTACACATCCAAATAAAACAATACAAAAATCGAAGAGAAAGAAGAAAAAACTGTATTTAATATTCGTAAATTGTACGCATGCGCAGCACATGGTTCTTCATCGAAGTAATTTTGTCACATCAAGTATACGGACACACAAGCATACTAACATACAAAGGTACTCAAATAAACACATATACATAATGACACACATACATTCTTACTCAATGTGAATAAAAAATTAAAATTCTCAATAAATTTAAATGTCAATTACATATTTTACTTACTTACATACAAACAAACATACATATGTACGTAAGTAAGTACATACATAAATACATATTTATCTGTAAATTTTTACTCAATTCTTTGTTTGTCTGTTTTATTTTTTAATCGTTTTTAAAATTTTTCTATAGATTTCAATGAATTTCATTAAATTTGACTTTCTTTTATTTGCAGCAATTAAAATTGTTTATTTTTCTTAAACATTTAATATGTGATTGCTTTGTGTTTAAAGCAGTATTTAACGTTATTAATTTTTGTGATGTTTTATTGGCCGCCTAGAAATATGCTTTATATAATTATAACATCTACAGTGTAGGCTAGGGAATTAGATACCCCTTGCATTATTCATTATCTAACATGTATTACTATGTCAATAAAATAAGACACCAGTGAACGTCAAAAGATATGAGTAGAATCGTTCAGCATGAATCAAAAATTCCTGAGGCCCTGTTATAGCAACCGTAATTATTTAAGGAAGATAGTCGCTAATGCAGAACGCATTCGCGAGAATACATCTAAGACGAAGCTAGTGTTCTTCACTAGATTTAAAGGGGCAATGTACTAGTTCACAGTGGTATAGGAAAAAAAGAGGGAAATAATTCGGTAACTTCTAAACGGCTAATCCGATTTTAATAAAATTTGGTATGCACAAAGAGGAGGTGTTGTCGAGTTTAGGTTTTGGACCTTATAGGCCAACCAGGGGCCCGGCGGGGGGTCCTCAAATTAGGACACCTCGGCTATGTTATATTTTTAAAACGATCCTATTTTTTCATTTGAGTTCCGATTTAAAAAAAAAATTCGTATCGGCTATGCGATTTGAGAATTTTTGCTCAAAATTTAATTTTCCATAAAAAATAGGGTTTTTTTTGGATGGACCTGGTCCTCTCGGTATCAAAAATTTTTAGGTTTTGTTTCATTTATCGTATTTAATGTAAAGCCAGCTTTCAAAAAAGTATAAATTATATACTTATCTTCTTAGAACACCTTTTTCTCCAAAAATGGCCTTTTTTTAATTTTTTAAATTAAAATGTCTATAACTTTGGACTCAGTCATGATTTTTACATAATTCTTTCACAGCTTGATATATAAACTTGTTGTTAAGCGAGTAAAAGAAAAATGGCGAAAATCGGGAATATTTAGACCCGCTATTATCAAAAAACTAAAGTAAGGACGGTAAAAATTTTAAAATTTTAATTTTCAAATGCAAATATCTCCTAAACTAAATGAAATTGGATCGTTTAAAAAATTTTAACATAGCCAAGGTGTCCTAATTTGAGGACCCCCCGTCGGACCCCAGGTTGGCCTATAAGGTCAAAATTCAAAACCTAAACTCGGATTAACCGTTTTGTAGTTACCGAATTATTTCCCTCTTTTTTTCCTATACCACTGTGCAGTTCTAGTTCGGTTGTAATTCAATTCTAGTTCAGTTCTGGTACAGTTCTAGATCAGTTCTAGATCAGTTCTAGTTCAGTTCTAGTTCAGTTCTAGTTCAGTTCTAGTTCAGTTCTAGTTCAGTTCTAGTTCAGTTCTAGTTCGGTTCTAGTTCAGTTCTAGTTCAGTTCTAGTTCAGTTCTAGTTCAGTTCTAGTTCAGTTCTAGTTCAGTCCTAGTTCAGTTCTAGTTCAGTTCTAGTTCAAGTTCAGTTCTAGTTCAATTCTAGTTCAGTTCTAGTTCGGTTCTAGTTCAGTTCTATTTGAGTTCTTGTTCAGTTCTATTCTATTATTCTAAATCTGCTCCCCATTGAAAAATATGTTGAGATGTGTAGCGACTAGAAACATATTTAAACTGTTTGTCTCAACTCTAGTGAGACCAAAGCGAGCAGGCCATACAAGAATACTGTTAGGCGTATGCAGATATTACAGGAACTGAAGTACGAGGGGTATTTCTGATCATTTGTTTTCGACCTTAAACTGCGGAGTGACAACTACAATTATGTTTCCTAGTAGTGACAAGCGGATTGGGTTCGTAGTACTGTCTAAGAGGTTTGCAGTATTTACTGATGGATCCATGAGTGAATTTAACCAGGCGGCCTGAGTTTATTTAGCTTACAGCAACAAGCAAGTGTCCTATAGACTTCCAAATGAAGTGATTTAATGAAGGTGATTTAAATACGAGGTCTAGCGAAAAAATCATTTTGGGCTGGGAAAACAGAATTAACTTCTTGCTGGTGTATAGAAATTAGTTATTAAAACAAAGGAACTTTAGAATATAGAAATATTTTTTAAAAAAGGAGGCACTTCAGTGGATGGCTACATCCGTCACATGGAAACCAGAAGTTTAAAAATGACTTCTGAAAAACTGTACGAAGGAGTTTTGGAAATATCATGGGTTACTCACACCTACGAGAGGTTAGAAATTATCGTTAAAACATCATTATACCATTTGAAAGAGGATGAAAACTTCGTCGATAGTTATACCCAAACACTAGAGTTATAAAGGTCTCACACTTTCGGTACTTAACGTTCAATCCAAAGAATATCCCCTGCGAAGTTTTGGATCCATATAAGAGAATTAGTAATTAAGGTACTGTACGGGTAATATACTGAGCTATTAAAGCTGTTAGGCTATATTAGATTAGCAAGCGTTTTCACTAGAATTACTTAGCAAGAAATAGTTATATCGTTGATTTTAGGTCAATAGCTTTATGTTTTAAAAATCAACCTGTGACTGAACATTCTGAATCAAAATAGTAACAAAAGTAAACTGGTCGCCAATCGGTTTACTTATAATATTTCATCCGATGGGTTTAGTATCCATTAGGGTCACTATTAGGCCCTCGTTTCGTCTATTGACTCGAATATACATTCTTTTGTTCTTTGTTGTTCTTGTAAAAAGACACATTTTCGTCTTCGCCACGTTAACACTTAGGTTTCTCGGTTGAACACAGATCAATGACGTATTCAGAGCCACTTAAGCAAATCAGTCTTAATAGTGGTTAGCCAGTACAAAGGAAACTAATTATCAAATGTTTTATCGTGAAATATTCTTTTCCTGATATTTATATCATACAACTCGCGGATTATCTATTTTTTCTTAGCACCATTCAGTTATGGAGCAATTGGTCAACATAATAATACACTTTTGTCTTTAATTCATGTGGGAGGTGCTATGACCTCAACATGGATTTCAGTGTTGCAAAACTAGATTTCCATATCTAATAGTTTTTTAGATATATGCATTTTTGCGTTCAATTCTTGGGGTGCCACGCCCCCCATTTGAAGATTCTAGCTCTAATAGTTTCATAGATATACAAATTTTTCTTTTAAATTCATGCGGGGACTTTAAGATACCATAATATTCTCATGAATAATATAAACGAGATTTTGTATTTAAATTATATGGGATTTGCCAAGTCCCCCCTTGAAAGTCTGCCCGTTATACTCTAAATGTTCAGACGAATGTCAAAGTTCTTAAAGTAAAATTTGAAGTTTCTAACTCTAATAGTTCTTTGACATACGAATTTTTATATTTAATTTATATGGGGCCTTCAAGTCCCCCAAATGAAAGTCTGCTCTTTTTCCTCTAAAGTGTTCTCAAGCATATTTCAGTTCTTCGTGGAAAATTTGAAGTATTTAGTTTTATTAGTTACCTAGATAAACATATGTTTGTATTTAATTAATATGGCAGTTACAGCTCCCCTTATGGATAGTCCGCCAATTTCCCAAAATGTTTACAAGGATGTTAAAGTTGTTCGTGCAAAATTTTAAGATTCTAAATGTAATAGTTTCCAAGATAAACGAATTTGTTATTTAATTTAAATGACAGGTACCACGCCCCTTATGCTAGTCGCCCATTTTTTATCCTAAATAATCATATTAACACTAAAGTGGTTCCGACAAAATTTGAGGGCTCAAACTCTTATATAGATTTTATATTTTCCGTAAATGGGCGTGGCTCCTCGCCCATTTGAAATTTCGAAATAAAAAGTAGATTACTCCAGACATAAAGCAATATGCTGAGAAAATCGAAAATGGGTTTAAACGTTTAGTAGTCTATGACTTTCAAACATACATACAAACAAACACACATTAATTTTTATATACATATATAGATATATATTGCTCCATATATTTCAAATACTTCATTCATCATTTCGTTTTCAAAATAATGCCAAATTTAATTATTTAATAAGTACACATACACATACATACATATTTATCTATAACACATTAAACTCCAATTAAATGACATTAATATATGTTTTTTAAAAGATGTAAATACAATAACTGAAACAGTAAATGATGTTGTAATAACAATTCGTTCGAGTTTACGAATCAATTCAATTCAAAATTTAAAGCAATTGTTAACAACATACAATTTTGCACCATCATATATTGGATGAATGAATGGACAAACCAAACAAACTTTTAAAAATTAAAAGTGTTTGAAAAACGATGAAAAGGCCAATTTATGAAGAAAACTGTATAAAAATCAATATTAATTACTAGTTAAAGTATAGTTCATCCAGAGTAACAGTTAAGTGTAAACAGTTTCAAACAAATTTCAATAGGAATTAATACATTTGAAGGAAATGACATTTAAAGTAAGTTTGTACAACCAAACAACTAATACTTTGCGATTTCATACAAAATGTTCTTTGTTTTCAGTTTATTGCAGTTTTTTGTTTGATTTCCTTGGCTTCAGCGGGAGATTATGAATATAATAAACCATTGATTAATAGCCAGGCCTCTGACACTTACAATACAAATCCCAGTGATAATAGCTTAAGCAGCAAACCTTTAGTGGATCCAACTCCAGTTCAACGTGATAATCAAGATCAAGATTCTTATAGGACAACATCAGAAAACGATAATTCATATCAACAGGAAAGCAGCAATGACAATCCTTCATATTCATCATCTTCATATTCTTCTTCTCATGACAATACCTACAATCCATCTGCCACACAAACTTATCAATCAGCTGTCTCGTCCACGTACAACGATAATCAATATGGTTATGACTATAATCCAGTTTACAATCCACCTGCCAAATATGATTACAGCTATAGTGTAAATGATCTCACTACTGGAGATATCAAATCGCACAGTGAATCTCGTGATGGTTATTATGTTCGTGGTGCTTATAGTTTAGTGGATCCAGATGGTTATAAACGTACTGTCACCTATACAGCCGATAATGTTAATGGTTTTAATGCTGTTGTCAATCGTGAACCTTATGTGGTCCAGTACAAGGTGCCGGTTGTTAAATTTCAATCTACTAAAGAAGTTGAAAGCCCGGAAAAGGATAATCATCAAAATGTAAATGCTTCTACTCAGGAAAGAGACAGTTATTCGAGTCCTCCAGCTCAAGATGGCAAAGGACCATATGCCTAACCAAGCCATATACTTTTTATTGCTTACTATTATTGTCATTTTAAATTTATTAATTAATTTCTAAATCAAAATACATTTATTATAAACAAATTATAAAGTAAACTTTAATAATATTTTAATTGTGGAATTTTCATTCAGCAGCAACATTTTTTTAAAGAAATGAAATGTTTCAAACAAAACTTACCACTTCTAATATGTTTCAGAGTTTTTATTCGATCAATGAAGAAAAAAAATATCGGGTTCTTTGATCCGCTATAATACAATTGCCATAAAACTTTTTTAAAATAACCTCTACTCCTAAAGATATGCCACATTATTCACAATAAATAATTAAATAAATGTTAAAACGCAAAAAATTAAATTTACAAATATAATATAGACTAGACTATAAACAAGGCTATAGACTAGACTATAGAATAGACTTTGCACCAGACGATAAACTAGGCTATAGACCAAACTAGACTATATAATATACTATAGACTAGACAATAGACTAGACTATAGACTAGACTATAGACTAGACTATAGACTAGACTATAGACTAGACTAAAGACTAGACTATAGACTAGACTATAGACTAGACTATAGACTACACTATAGACTAGACTATAGACTAGACTATAGACTAGACTATAGACTAGACTATAGACTAGACTATAGACTAGACTATAGACTAGACTATAGACTAGACTATAGATTATACTATACTATAGATTAGACAATAGACTAGGCTAAAGACTAGGCTATAGACTACGCTATAGACTAGACTTTTAACTGTAGACTTGACTGTAGCCTAGACTATAGACTAGAATAGACAATAGACCAGGCTATAGACTACACTTTTAACGAGGCTATAGACTAGACTAGAACATAGACTAAACTATATACCAGATTAGACTATAGATCATGCTTTTTACTAGATTGTAGACTAGAATATAGACTAGACTTTTAACTAGGCTATAGACTAGAGAACAGGCAAGAATGTTCTAGACTGGACTACACTAAACAAGACTAGACTTGTGACAAGAATAGACTGGACTAGACTAAACGAGACTAGACTTGTCTATAGACTAATATAAAATTTGTTACTTTATAATTAGCTAAATTAAGATAAATTATGTCAAATTTAACAACTTTATTAGAAAGTGACAAAGAATTTTAAATACACAGCATACCAGTTTGCAGTCACACACTTAAATTTCAAAAAAAGTGAAGGGATTTCAAATTGAAATAAGCATTATGTCTGCTCATAGTTAAGATTATTACACGTGTTTGAGTTGTAAAAAATACAAAGTTGAAATATTATATGTTTTATAAACATCATGTCAAAGCTGATCATGCATCATACGATCATTTTAAAGTGCAGTTGATCTTAACTGAATAATTTAATATTAATTGTTTAAGTTAAAATTAGCTCTGACTTTGGAGATTACTTGATTTAAAATGTTTGTGAGTGTTATGATGCATACATGAAAACTTTAATTGGCGCGATCACTTTAAGAAATGTTTAAATAAGAATATATTAAATTTTTTTGTGAGTTCACGTAAAGTTTTACTCACGTTACCCTCACTATGGTTTACTATAATTTGTCTGCGTGAAAAAGAAATAATTGGCTTTGCCATTATGCACAACTATGCCTATCAAATTGACACTTGGTGTGTAACCACCGCTTGCTGCAGATCAATTATCTTCAGCTCAAAATCAAAATGTTTGTCATTTGTGATATGTTGACTTTTGATATAGTCACATGTAAATCGAACGAAACTGTAACTGCATTTTTCTCATTCTTGCTGTTAAGATAAAAAAGTAGTCCACATCTGATTTTAATTGAGATGCTAATCAGTTTGCGCCTTGTATCCAATTAAATAAAATAATTTTGCTCATATCAAGCAACAAGTTACTCGCTACATCATGTAAAATAAAGTTCAATTTACTCTTGCTCAGATGTATAAAGTATGAAGTGATGGTATCTGAAACCTTAGAGATCAGTTAGTAATTTGGCCAAAAAAACAAGGATTGAATTATTGACTCTCAAGTTTTTTGATATATGGTAGCCTTTGACAGCTAATCACTTTGTCAATAGTGTTAGGCTTATTAATAACATCCAGGTATATGACATCTTCAGAAATAAGTTTTCGAGATCTGTGAGATATAAATGATATAGGGTATGTATTGTTATCCTTTTTTAACTACTTGAATCTTTTCCGATATTTGTCTCTTGTTGCGATAATATGTCTCTTGTTGATATGATTTTCGATCTTTTACACAACTCAAGCGAAGTAACTGTGTGATCAAATATATCAGGGATCAGGTAATAGAGTTGTATTCACATTTTAAAGAAAGAATTTACTTCTTTGGCATGATATACATATATAGGTTTACTGTGTTCATACCAGAATTACTGCGGTTTGTCTTCTGTGAGTAAGATCGAAACATTGGCTTATTAAGTACGATCGTACTTATATATTGGTAGTTGTCGTGGAATACTTCAAATTTGATCTGTGGAAGTAACGATATCGCAATATCACAAAAGGGCAATGAAGAGTCGTTGCTCATCCTATGGTTGAAAAAAGTAATCCCTGTATGATAATGCTATAATTCTCGTCAAATAATCAAAATTCCGTCGATTTCCTAATAACAGCTGAGATGTATTTTCTTTGTAATGCATTTTATAAAGCATCAAATTGACGTATTATAGAAAGCTCCTTATATGTCTTTTCGAGAGCCCTAAAAATTCTCAATTTAAAAGCGTAACGTATTTTCTTTGTCATGCATGTAATAAAACATCAAATTGACGTAAAATGGAAAGCCTTTTATAGATCTTGAACTAATTTTTGAGAACCCAAAACTTTTTCAATTTTAAAGTGTTTTATCGGGGTAAGGGTTCAGTTAGAATTCGTAATATTACTGTTAAATAATTATATATTAACTTCAAAATAACTTTTTTGACGATAGATTTTTGACAATTGTTTGGATTTGCCATCAGATCTTGCGCTTGGATTTAGGACTATATTATTACACTGCATTTGAAAAGTTATGACAGTCGTTTCAAGAGAATTTTGGTAGTTAAATTTTTATGCAGTCTATATAATCATTTCTTCTCTGAAAGTTCTTTTAACATTAGCTTGAGTTAGTTATCGGTTAAAACCATAAGTAGGAGAAAGCTATGTTCTCAGTCTGAGATCTTAACAATTTTTTGTTTTTTTTTGCACTTTATTTCCTAGTTTAAATAAACATTTACTTTTTTGGTGGGATATAGAAGTGATTCTTCGAGAATTCTACTTTTTGATCCTTTTTCTTATACCTCTCGAGAAAAACTGGACTTTGTCACTTCTATTTGTGTTGAAAATAGATTACCAAAATCAACTTTAGTTCTCTGGAGACCAAATATTTAGCTTAGGTTAGGGACTGATATAGATGTGTAGATTTGCCATCTGATCTTGCGCTTGGATTAAAGAACTTATCCTGTCTTTACATTAGATTTAAAAAGCTTTAACAGTTGTAGTTTAATAAATACAACCAAAAATGGTACATACCTAAAGAGAGATCTTTAGGGGTTTAATTTTGAATGCTTTCTTTCCTAATTGTTCTTTTTGGAGGAAAACTGTAACAGAGATACTTTTATTTGTATGTAAAATAGAAATGAGCAAAGTGATCTCTAGTTCTCTTGAGATCAAATATTTAGCCATAAGATTTTGCCTTTCGAGGAAAACTGATCTTTGATACATCTATTTGTGTGGAAAATAGAAATGATCAAAGTGATCCCTAGTTCTTTAGAGATAAATTCTTTGGCTTTTTTGATATATTTCTTTTACCATTCGAGATACTTCTATTTGTATGGTAAAATAGAGATGATCAAAGTGATCTCTAGTTCTTCAGGGAAAAATTCTTTAGCCATCAGATTTTGGAAATTTGATCTTTGTTACTTCTATTTGTGTGGAAATATAGATGATCAAAGTGATCTGTAGTTGTTTAGAGACCAATTCTTTGTTTTTTTGATATTTTTCTTCTACCATTCGAGAAAATCTGTAACAGATATACTTCTATTTGTATGGTAGATCAAAGTGTTCTTTAGTTCTTCAAAAACCAATACTTTAGCCATAAAATTTTGCCTTTCGAGGAAAACTGATCTTTGTTACTTCTATTTGTGTGGAAATATAGATGCGAAAAGTGATCTCTAGTTCTTTAGAGACCAATACTTTGGTTTTTATGATATTCTACCATTCGAGGAAAACTCTAAAGAGATTCTTCTATTCGTATGGTAAAATAGAGATGATCAAAGTGATCTCTAGTTCTTTTGAGATCAATTTTTCAGCCATCAGATCTTGCCATTCGAGGAAAACTGATCTTTGTTAAATCTATTTATGTAGAAAATAGAGATGATCAAAGTGATCTCTAGTTCTTTAGATACCAATTCTTTGGCTTAGGTTAGGGACTGATATAGATCTTTTTTATTTTATCTTTCATGAAAAACTTTGTGAGGAAAACAAAGATTACTAAAGTGAGCTCTAGTTCTCTTGAGACCAATTCTTTAGCTTAGCTTAGTCCCTATAGCGTTGTATTTCCAAGGATATCTGTATAAAGAATTCGATTTGGTATCAGAAAGTGATTTTCGTAACCAGCTCACTCGGTTAAGCTTTTATTAAAATTGCATTATTTCTTATCCATTTTTGTTCACTATACTAAAGCTTTAGTTAGATGATTTATAAGGTAAAAAGCCTAAGTAACATAAACAAAAAATTAACACAAATTGACAGCAAAAACTTACAAATCCAATAAAACTTTAATTGGACCATTTTATGAACTCACATTAAAATGTCATAAAACAACTTACCGCACAGTTAACTTTAAAACAAAAAAAATACCGACTAAAGAGAATCAGATACGCCAACGAAAGGAGTGGAAAAGAGAATTTAACAGCCCCTAAAGCGAAAATTATACAAAAACTTAAATTGAACTATTTTAAAAGCCATACCCTGCTAAAATGCTTGAGTTACGTACACGCCTGTCAGAAATAATTTATACTTTTATAGCAACAGATTAAGTAGTAGAACAAATACAATAAATATAACAGTCAATAAAAACTCTAATGATTTATATTGGAGAAAAAAAATTATGTTTGTGTTTTGTGACGCGTGTGCGTTCTCTTTTGGCATCATTAGTGAAGAAAAAAAAACTAGTTGCAGATCTACTACAACAGATGGATCAGTCTATCTTATAGCTACAGATTTTAGACTGAAAAACCACAAAAAAGACATTATAACAAATTCATTAACTACCGAATGAAATAGAGCCAAAGGCATTCTACTTCGATTACTTATCAAATTAAAATAGTTTAGAAAAAAAAATTTCAACAACAAAAACAATTCAAACGAATTGAAATTAAAAATAAAACTAAAATCGATCAAATCTGTCACAGTGTCTAGAAGAGCAAAGAAATCCATCCATGAAATTCTATTTGACATAAGCAAATCTAATTTGGCTAACAAGCTTAAAAAGTAAAAGACCGCCCGTTGCTTAAGTTAATGTTAAAATTTCAGACATAATTTGTAAATATGTATCTTTTCAGTTTATATAACTACCAATTACTTTTAAAACTAGTCGTCTTTATGTCATATCTACTACCTTCACATTGCGTGCTATATATTACAAACTAAGCTAAGTCTATGGTTGGTTCTATGTACAAATATCTAACCACTTATCCATTTACTATTCCATTTACTATTGCATTTACGAGCATTATACATTTAATTAATACCCAGTGCCAGCATTGACTTTGGCAATGATTTTTTTTTGTTTGTTGTTCGTTCAGCGTTCATCCTTCATGCAACAGATATTTTTATATATTCAAGGAATTATTTAAAGGCATTTGTACTTTGTAAGTTAGTTGAACAGAAGCAAAAAAAAAAAAATTAAAAACAAAAATTATTATGATAATTCTAAATCAAATCAGTTGCAATCAAAATAGTGCACATGCGGCACACTATGCTTAATTTGTTAAACTTAATATGAACGTCTGTACAAACACTGGGGACTTTATTTGCGATATTCAAAATAAATTTGATTTCAATACATATTTCACATTGGATCATAATAAAGTCACATTGGATGATAATATAGTCATGTATAAAAAACAATATTATAGTCTTATGATAAAATATTTCAACTGTATTTAATCATAATATGATTTTTGAAAATTGTTACAATAATCGTAAAATATTTAGACTACAATCATAATTTTAACCATAATATGTTGCTCTTAGAACTTGGTTACCGCAACCATGTTTTTTCTCTGCGCATATACATATTCTGAGTCCTTATTTTCTGAGTCGATTAGCTATGTTTACACGTTCACGTAAAAACTGAAATAAAACCTTGAAAACAGTTAAAAATTGGCGGAATCCGTTCACAACTTCATATACCTCCCATTCAAAGGTATATATTCTCGGAAATGTGTTATTGTTAATAGAATAGATATTCCATTAGAATGTGGATGTCTTCACAAAATTGTACAAATTAAAGTTTTATATCAATAGAATTCATACAAAGCTCCCATATAAGGTCCCCTACTGAAAATCACTTAAACGTCTATAACTCATTAACTAAATAAGATATTTATATGAAATTTTTCACAGATATTACTTTTGTAAACACCTTTGTATACAGAAATGTTAACGTAAAATATTTTTCTGATCGGCTCACAATTGGCCATAGCTCCCATTGGCCATAGCTCCCCTTCCGAAAATCTCTTAAACGCCCATAACTCATTACTTAATCAAGATATATATTATAAAAAATTGTCACAAATATTACATTTGTATACAGAAATAATACCGTAGAAAGTTTTTCCCATCGGTTCACAATTGGTCATAGCTCCATTAGAAGGTCCATAACAAAAGTGCAATTAAAATATATAGAAAAGAGTTATCTGCATTATAAAATCCTAGCTTTATTTATTGCCAACTTGTAATAATGGGCCTTAAGCTGTTTAAATATTGGGATTGCTCTATTCAAAAACATGAGAAAATATATTTTACAAAAAATTTATCAATTACAAAACTATTAATATAAAAGTAGCCGAATATAGCACTCTCACTTGTTGAAAGACATTTTATAAAGTTTAAAATATTGTTCATTTTCGATTTTAGGGTGACAGATGTCACCCTAAAATCGTGAAATGTTGCGTCTTCATGATAATTTAACCCAATTTTATGCCTTAGCTAACACAATCTTGATATATTGCAATTCCGGGATATAGAAATGCTACTAGTACATCTAATTCACCAGCATTATAAACTGGTGATTATCATATGTATCCTCGGAATTTCTCTGAAATGGTTTGACATGGAGGCGAACCAGAGCACCACATAATATGGTACTATTGGTGTACAGTTGCCTGCAGGATTTTGTCCTGGCTGGTCAGTTGGTTGAGATTCTTTCGGAATGTACTTTGTAGCTTTGAACCACACCCACTACATTTAGGTTGATGAATCAAAAATTTTCGGAATATGTTCCTGTTACTGCTCCCAGTTTCTAGGGGAGTAACATACCTTGCCCTATGATATGTTACTCCCCTATGGATTAATATAATAATAAGCAGTTGGTTGAAATGTTATCGAAGTTGTTTATACTTGAATTTTTAAGTTATCGGCGAGTTTCATGCTCAACTTATCAAAGTATGTCCTTGTGATCACTGAAATAAATCTGGCTAATTAAATATAGATCTGAGTTTAAGAATCACCAATTACTTCCCTAGGTGTTGTTGCCAAAATGACAGAGCCATATCAGTCACTTTAAGAGATCCGGAAATGTACTGCGGTGAGTCTTTAGATAATGAGAATGTTTAGGGACATAGCATCAATAGGGTGTTTTTACCTGATATTGGGACCGATCTTTTTTATCGGCTCTTACCAGTGATTTTGCTAAAACCTTTGCCGGGTTTAAATTGAGCTTGACTCACTTGTCATTTCCTAACGGGTCTACTATGTCAAGAAATTGGATAACTTGTGTACTTTAGCAAAGAGCTTGCTACAGGCGGCCGGCGCCTCTATAAATGTCGTTCAAAAGTTCTGTATAAAAAATAACTGCTTCTATGCACGAATGAACTTCCTGACATGCATCGGGGGAACATTTAACTGTGTAATGGTTGATCATATAGAGATTTGATAGAATTTCTCCCGTACATTCTTTTGTTGCTTTTTATAGCCGAAATCTCGAAATCTGAATGACAGTACTGCTCTAGACTACATTAAATATGACCAAAATTTAACCTCCTTCTTGAAGAGAGGTATATTCAAGTCTACAACCAACTGGTTTACAAAATTAAGATCTATAACGAAAGTTTTGTTGTAAAACCAAGATATCACACTACGATTTATAACGTGATTTAAGGTATAAAAGTACAATAATTAATAAAACTCTCATGGGTGAATCAGTTGATTCAAATGGTAAATGCTTAAAGTTGTTCAACAATTGTTTACACTGACGGTTCCAAAAACAGTGGAAGAGTGAGTGGTGGCTTTTGCATTGAAACATTTGGAATCAAATCCTTTTTAAGGCTACCTAATTATTAAAGCATTTTACATCAGAGATATCTTTTATTAAACGAGTCACTAACTAGCTGAGGTATTATCAAATATCGGCTGATATATATCAGTATACAGATAGCAAAGCTGTGATCAGAAATCTATCAGGTGTCCTTACCACATTTAGGTTAAGCGAAGATTTCCGGAAATCTCTGAATGAGATATCGAGACATTCTAGGATAACGCTAATAAGGATTCCTGGACATAGTAATTGTCAGGAAAACTGTATATCTGTCGAACTTGCCAAGAAAGGTGCGTTGAGTGGGGAAGATGAATCGATTTTACTGTTATCTCTATTACTAACTGTAAGTTACGGGTTCAGAATGAACTATATGAAATGACTCAAATCTGAAATCTCAATTCTAGGTCAATTTGGTCACTTTACGATGCTCAAACTTACTATTAAGTTTTCACAAAGAAAAAAATTTTTCTATAGTACGGGACACTGTACTATTGACAATCACTCCAGGAGGATGGGTGTCGAATATAGTGGCTACTGTAGTAGTTGTAATAATGAGGAGGGAGATGTAACTAATACCTCACCTTCTCTGCTATTGCCCTTCATTCAATGAAAGCAGGGAACAATATTCCGCCCTTGTTGCCTTATCTTATCTGGATTAGCTATCTGGGATATGCATTAAGAATAACCTAAACTTTGTCAATCAAACCGGAAATATGGAAGTAGAAAGTAATAATTAATTGATCTTCAACAACGTCTAGGGTAACGCAACTAGGTGGACCTATGTGAGCCACTCATGATTGATTGAGTGGCTGCCCTTCTTACCTTAACCTATAGTTAATCCCAATTCGCATGAGACCGAATAAGCCTTAAACTTATATAGTTTTGATTTAGGAGTGCTCTATTTCAACTAAATCGTAATTTAAGTTATAGGTGTAAAATATTTTCATTACATGCAGTTTTTTCATATTAAAATAATATCGTTACAATTGCCACCTTTAATTTCAACTATGATTCATAATTAATTGACCCAGTTTTTTTTTTGGCTCCATGTAAAATTAATTCATTATTAGTTTTTATATAAATTTTGTTATTAATTTATGCGTAAATTTGATATTGGAGTATTTTATTTTTTTTTTTTTGCAAAGCGGCATATTTTGTTAAATTTTTGTTAATCATTTCAATTTAGAATGATCATTAATAACTTTTGTTTCTTTAAATGCCAGCACTTAAAAAATATAAATGATTTAAATCGTTCAACAAATAAGAATTAATAGTTTTAACATATATAAAGGGGGGCAGGGCAAAATCTATTTGGTCTTTGGGGTTTCCAAACACAAGGTGGCAATGCGTGAGATATTGCCAGTAAAAACAATAAATCAGAAATTATTTTACAAAATAGATTAATTACATTGCAGGCTAGATTAGGATCAGTTTAAACTTATTTGATGTCAGTAAAGCAAATAGTATGATCTACACTTTCTATTTAATGTTTTGTGAGGCACGTAACCGACAACATACATATTTTCGATTTACTACAGTGTGTGGTCCGTTATTATTTTGACACATACATCTTAAACATGTGTCGCAGTTACAACTTTGTTAAAAAAAGAACAACAATTTCTGAAAGCGACAAAAATTGTTGTTATTTGAATGATCTACTTTTACAAACGCTAATAAAGTTTCAAATAACAAAAAAACACAACAGTTTATGTCAAAACAACTTAAAATTTGCTTGCAAATTTTTCTATAACATTTTTTGTCAAAAGCAATCTCTAGGGTATTTTAAGTATCACTATTTAGTAACAAGTAATATTTCTATATTCGGCTGTGCCGAATCTTATATACCCTTCACCAAGTATGTTTTAAAAAACAGTTTTTATTTATTTCGTATCTCTGCACACATGTCACACATAACATACACAAACAAATATAAACTGTAGTTGAAAGTAATATTAACCGTTGTACTGTAATACCACCGTCAAACTGTATTACCACCCTCAAACAAATATGAGCTGTATTACCAACATATTACTGCTTTATCTCCTTGTTCTTGTTATACCCTTCACCTTCGTCAGAACAGAACAGCATCCAAACATACAAAAAAATACATAGCTGAATAAAACCAAATACATCTCCACACACACATGTACATCTTTATCCAATTCACAGTGTTGTTGTTGCTTTTTTAACAAAGCATGAAAAAAATGTGGCTTTTTTGATGAAATTTTCAGAGGTTGTTTCGGATTTTTGCTCATATCTCCGTTATTTATAGACCGATTTTGCTGATTTGCTGAAAGCATGTCTAACTGAATTCTTGAAGATTCGGATCTCGTTGATATCTGGGGACCTCTAAAAACTGATTTCAACAGACAGACAGACAGACAGACAGACGGACAGACGGACATGGCTTACTCGACTCCACTATCTATAAGGATCCAAAATATATATACTTTAAAGGGTCGGAAAATTATATTATAGAAATTACATACGGAATGACAAACTTATATATACCCTTCTCACGAAGGTGAAGGGTATAAAAAACAACAGCAACGACAAAACTTTTAATAAGACATTTGCGTTGAATATCATGATTAAGAAAATTTGTTTATGGAAAAACTGGATTTTTTATTGAAATATTTGAAATTCAAAAAACAAAACATTTTCAAACAAATTGTGTGCAACATACAAAACGCAAAAATTTTTTTTATAGAAAAATATATATTTATGTTAACACCACGTGGCTGATGAAGAAACTTATAAATCAAAATTTTAGTTCAACAATATTATGTATTACAGGGAATTTTACAATATTTCCAAGGATTACAATAATGATGAGTTGTTAATGAAAAACAAACATCTTTAATTAATTCAATTAAAATTATTATTGTGAATGAACACGTAATGATTGTATTGTCAATCTTAGAAGTTATCGCAATATATAATTACATAATTATATATTGCAGGTCTGTGCAAAACTAGGCACAAGTCATTATTAAACTGTCTTAAATGATTTTTGATACTTCTGTTTGGAATTTTCACCCTAACCTTAACCTCCAGAACTTTCAATATTACAAATTGCGAAAAAACGGATTTTTTATACATATGTGACTGAAGTTTTGAATCTTAATGGAATATTTCAGTCTACCAAGTATTCTCTAATCGGGGGTTTTGCACTTCCACAGGTTTCATCTATAAATCCATCGGAGAAAGTAAAGTAGGAGCTGTACAGTTGAATATGTGGTAGGAAAACAATACCCAGCAGTTCGACAGAGAGTCAATGCATACGAAAAAGACAATAATTTCCACTAATAGTTAACCACCTGGATGATCGTAATTCGTATGTTTTGGGTCATTCATCACAAATGTCCCTTTGTAATCGAGAATGAAGACAGTCGTCACTTTAGTGTCCTCTTTGTAAGTGGGAGCGGAGACAGTCGTCTCTTTACTGTCCTCAAGTAACCTAGAGATTATACTTTTAAAAGTATTTTTTTGTTGTACTTCCGAAAGTAGTTATTTTACCCATCTTATGGAGAAATGATTATTACTTTTTACTAATATGCCACCATCTGGTTGACTCAAATTTATATCTTTCGGGTCAATAGTCACATTATTTTAGTTCCATTAATATCTAACCACCTGGTTGACTCCAATTCGTATGTTTTTGGTCTTTCGCCACAAATAAACTCTTTGTAAATGAGAATGAAGACAGTCGTCACTTTAGTGTCCCCTTTGTAAGCGAGAGCGGAGGCAATCGTCTCTTTACTGTCTTTTTGTAGGGTGTAGAGTGACGATTGATTTCCTCGTAGGACAATCTAATGTTTAAATGGTAGGTCACCTAGGTAGTCATGTGGCTAGGGGCCACCACAAGTGGTAGGTTAAGTAGTCAATTCGGGACTGTCCCGTCGAACTGCTGGGTAAGGACCCTGACCAAAATCTACACACATACATATTAAGAACGACATTGTATATGCTGGACCTATAAGCATAAAAACTGTTGCTCGAACCTACTACTCCTTTTTTTAAAAAGCTGCAATTTTTTCTCTGTTTCTACTATTTTGGTGTGCGAACATCAAATACGACATTTTTGTGGAGTCCTGTCGATCATATTGACAGCTTTCATGGTGATACATTCGGTATCACTTAACGAAACAGACCACGCATGATAAGAATTCTCAAGTAATATGTTCCAATATTTTAATTTGTGTGAAATTTCAGATCGTATAGGTCATTAACGTCATGACCTGTCGACATAACAGTACATAAGTAATCACCCCAAGTTCTTATGGAAATGTAAGGATCTTAGAAAGGTATTAATAGTATTTGGGGTATAAAAACGACGACTTCTTGTTTAATTCACAATCCATTTCATTGTAATGTCAAAAACTTTCGATCGTTCGAGTGCCACTATGATCGCTCCTGATGATTTAAATCCTCTAAAACATGAGTGGAAATGGTATTTAATGTTGTGATCATATTATAAATTTTACGTAATCCATGATGACTTTATTGATATTTCAAACATTACATACGACTACTCTCTGACTAAATACTAAGGTGTTTCAACATCATCATGGATATAACTATGGCGTCAATTTCTTTGACATTATTGTGATTGGCCTCGGAAACTTCAGAAGCTGTACTAAGTTTGAAACTAGAAGTTTATGAAGATTTCATACAACAAAATGTATTCGGGCACCGACCATTATTTCCTAACTACTCAGCTTAAAACCGTCCATTCATTTGTAAAAATCTGTTTGAAAGTTAGGTCGCACTACATCTATTCGTCCAACTGATAAAAATCAGACGGCTGATTTTGATAAATTATTGTGGAATTTCCTCTCTGCTTAGAATCAGTGTGATATAATGGAACATTGAAGATAAAATCGATGAATTCTATGAAATCAGAGCAAAAAACTTATTTAGTCGATTCATATAGACGATTATGGATAAGTTGTCTGATCTAAGAGAAACTACGACTCACCTGGTTGGTTAATTGATTATAATGCTGACACGCTATTGATATAAATACATATCTGGTGAAATCATCATTTAGGACACAGAAAGAGCAATCATCAACTTGTTCGGACAGTAAAGTACCTCTCATTCTTTCCATAAATCGGAGTACCAGAGTTAACAGATTCTCTGGAGCGCAATCGATCCAGTCCGGAGCAACAACAACTCTTAACACTCTTAATTGTGTTTTCATGCGATGTAAACGGTTCTGGAAAACATTGCAAAACCTTGAACAAATTCTGGAACGTACTAGCAGCAATACTATTCGGCCGGTAAAATTTTTTATTGTTGGTGCTGGATCTTACAGTTTTTAACCAAATAATTTGTACCCGCGATTGCGTTTTGAGAAAACTTCTATATATTGTCTGTACCGAGTGATTGCCTCCATCGAGGTATTCGTTGGGTTTAACTCATGTTGATTGTCATTCCAAAATAGAACTACTATGGCAAGAAATTAACACAATCGATTACATTCTATATTCGGGGATGATTGGTGGATCATCTTTAGTTATTGATCATTAAAAATGGGAAAGGCCGCGATTGAACTACCCAAAGACTCAAGTCACGGAATTTTCTTTTTGGACTTATGACTCATACATACATTTGCGATGATAATATCATTTCCGTAGCCAATCTTATAAATGTTGGTCATCATAGTTGTTTAACTAAAGTAACAATTTGAACGCCGCCGAAGTGCAGTAGTTAGTAATCATTGCCGTTAATGTCATTTATATTATATTGATAAATAGTTGTTGGGTTTTTGTCATCGTTTGCAGCAGTCTTTGGTTGGTTGGTTACTACATTTAGAGATTGTTACCAAAGTTAAAAGCTGCCTGCCATTGTTGGTATTTTAGTTTCCAGTTACCCATTGTAGACTGTCAATATCACTGTTTAGATCACAGATTTTATTCACTTGTTTCTTTTTTTATCGTATTTTGATTTATTTGTAAAGTCATCGCTAGTTTAAAAACAAAAAAGTATAAAAAGTCACCAAAGACAAAAAAGTCTAGTGCTGCTAACTTGGTGTCTCGCATTGATTTCAGAGTGTAAAACTTGATGCGTATCAGAGGGGTCTATTGCATTTAATTGAATGGAATAAATGTAATTTTTTTCGTGGAGGGTGTTTTTTATTGCAAGCTAAATCAGTTGTCATTACAAACATTGTTTTATTGATATTTTTTGTTTGATTTCTTTGAAAATCCAATTTCAATTGATTTCAACAGCTTTTGATGAATGATGCACTTTAGTGTGTACACCTGATTTGACAGGGGATTTTGTTTTTTGGCGATATTGGATTAATTTTATTATTTCAGTTCTTAGAAATTATCATTTCGTTAAGGGAATTAATTTTTTCAATATATAAAAAATAATGACAGTAATTTTTAATATTTAATGGTATGGAAGTACTTAAGTACTTAACTTGTACATTTTGATATGTAAAAACCACGATAGCCCCACGATCTAGTCTATAATATAGTCTATAGTCTTGTTAATAGTCTAGTATATAGTCAAAACTATAGTCTAGTCTGGACTGTAGACTAGACTATAAACTAAACTATAGACCAGAATATACATAGACTATACTATTAACTAGACTAAATACTAGACTATATACTAGATTATACATAGAGTTGACTATACATAGACTAGACTATAGACTTAACTATAGACCACACTATACACAGAATATACTATATACTAGACTATAGACAAAACTATATACTAGAATATATACTAGACTATATACTAGACTATAGATAGGACTAGGATAGTCTAGTCTATAGTCTAGTCTATAGTCTAGTCTATAGTCTAATCTATAGTCTAGTCTATAGTCTAGTCTATAGTCTAGTCTATAGTCTAGTCTATAGTCTAGTCAATAGTCTAGTCTATAGTCTAGTCTATAGTCTAGTCTATAGTCTAGTCTATAGTCTAATCTATAGTCTAGTCTACAGTCTAGTCTATAGTCTAGTCTATAATTATTATAATTTTTTAAAAGATACATTTTAATTTTATAACTTATTCATAAATTTAAATTTTACATTTCATTACGAAATCACTATTACTCTTATCTAATATTTAGTAACGCTTTGAAAACGTTTAATAAATATTATTTAATTTCGTTTTCAAATCAATTTATATTTCAATTTTTTATTAATTTATTTATTTTTTTGTAGTTGTTGTGTGTGTTTTTATCAACTAGTTTTTTTTTTATAAGTAATTGCATCTTTAATCATTGCCATTCATTCATACGATCGCTCGTTCTCTCGTTCATTCATATTTAACAATCGTAACAATTACTTGTGCGTGAATGTATCCATAAGTTGGTATAAATCAAATGTACTTTTTCTTTAATAAATATTGAAAAGTGTGCATCTGTGTATGCATTTAAAGAAATTATTGTTATTAAATATGAAAATATCTAATTATTAAATCTTGTTTCAGATCGGAACAACCAAACTGGGATCTTTCAATCTGCAGAACTAAATTAGGAATGAATTTAAAATGTGATTGAGTTCTCCGTGTATATGGCCTTAAGAAACTCGGTCTATCCATACACAAGTTTGTAAGATGTGAACATATATGACTTTATAATTCAGAATATTTTTGAAAAATCCCCCGAACTTATTATGTGGCACTAGAATGAAAAGCATGTCATGTGTTGCTGTTTCGCAATGATGTAGATTCTTTAAAACCACCACCTTAGGAAGGGATTTTAGACAAATTCAAATACAAATATGTTTCCTTTTACAGTCCTTTGTTATTATTTTTTAATTAAAAAGAAGGACATACTTTCAATAGGGATAAGTTGTTCAACTTCTTGGGTAAGATTTTAAGATTTGATTGGGGAGAGCACCTAAGGCAAATTAATGGTGTTGGACAATGGCACATTATATGTTTAGAGATTTCCTCTTGTCAACCACATCTACATTGCTTCGCCGGGCTAAATTGGTGATATTCGAGACAGTGTCCCTTAAATTGTCCTAGTATTCTAAGATTCCTTTTTTTAAGCGATAACAAATTTTGGAATTTAGTCTTTTTTTCTATATAAGCTTTGGTGCTTTTTCTATCCAAGCTTTAAAGCTTCACAGTGGCTAGCAAAATCCGATTCAACCCACGATTCTGACACATCCTTGTGCAATACCAAAGAATGATCCAGGGTCAATAAATGGTCTACGAATGCCTCTATTTGCTTCCACCCAGGGCCATGTTACCTTGGTGAAATCTACACCTTGGTGTTATTGCAATCCCGGAGAATAGAAGTGTTACCAATACCTCTAGTCAGCCAGAACTATAAACTGGTGATGTTAAATGTATCCTCGTGTTCGCCTTGGAATGATTTGGCAAGGGGTGTAGCCAAAGCACCAGTTAATCTGGTACTACGGAGCCAATAGTTGATTGAGAATGTTGAGGAGAGAATGTTGGTTTTAGAACTAATATATCCTATACCTAATGGTTTCTATAATTCTCTCTTCGTACAGGTCTATGTACAACGCAGTATATGTTGGATTCCTAAACCTGATCACTATATCTTACCGGTCGCGTAGTGGGACACTGTTATATGCTGGGGAATTATCAGGTTAGTATTCAATGGTTGCCTGTCATCCCGTATAGTGATCTTTATGATCATGGGAATGGAACTGATGTGAAAATTGGTGAAAGATCGGGAAAGTCTTCATATATTAGAGATTAGTACTGCTTTAGTTTGGCTGATTAGTATTGATACATGCTACGCGACTAATTGTTGGGGCAAATATTTGAATTTATTGACTTTGGAAATTGCTATTTTCTTTGTCACATAGATCGGTTCATAAAAAAAGGGATCGTGTTTCATTTTCTTGAGTATTTCGGACTACCATATACAGTATTGTTCGAAACCTAAGCAACTTTTTTGGCATTGTATACAAAGTGCTATAATTTCCATTTTAATTGATTTATTCAAAATTATATAATTGATAATAATATTATATGTCTACATTATACTAACAACAACAAAAGTTTAATTCCATTTCGCTGTGAGTTACAAGAAAATAATAACTGAATTAACTCCATAAATAGCTGTTCGAAACTTAAGCAACTTTTTGATCCAAACACCTTTATGGAATAGATTAGTTACTAGTGTAGTTCGTAATTTTAAGCAATTCGAAAGCTGCAATGTTTTCTAAAACTGCGAGTTTCGACCCAGCGCTTCAGAATGCCGAACAGCATCTCTAAGGGACTTGAGTCGGGGGATTTTGATAGACAATCAAATAATTTGGGTCGCATTACTCGATAACTACTCTTAGATCAACTTTTCCAAAGGTTTTGGTTCATTATCATGCTGAAAATCGCAATAAAGTAAGTTGTTCTGTTCAATGTACTTAATCCTATGGTTCATTTTGTTGGCCAAAAATGTCTCAGAAAGTAAAACAATCCAATTTTATTTGCATTTCAACATCAGGACTTTCTCTACTCACCAAAAATCTTGCCCACAACCTTAATTGTTTGACCTCCATGTTTTTTTAAGCCTTTAATGTACGATCATGTAACCGCATATGAATCCCGCAGTGACATGGCACAGAGTTTACTTAAAGAAATTCGATTTTTTTACAAATTCTGTACAATTTTGGGTAGAATATTGAAATAGATTACGCAAGACTAATATAAAAACAGTTTTATTTATAAACGGATCCACATTTTCCTTCTTAAATTCAGGCAAAGTATGTGAGGCTCAAAGGATGAAGGTAATACTATAACATATCCTTTTAGTGAAGGCCCAATAATGAATGGAGAGCAAAAATTTATGGGTGTTGCCATGATTTTTGAAGAGAAGGGTTAATCCTGATGTTGAAACACAAACAGAGTTGGATTGTTTTTCTTCTTGGGACGTTTTTCGCCAACAAAATGAATTATATGATTAAGAACAACGAACAGAACAACTTAATTTATTGCGATTTTCAGCATGATAATGAACCAAAACCTTTGGAAAAGATGATCTAAGAGTAGTTATCGAGTAATGCGACCCAAATTATTTGATTGTCCATCAAAATCTCCCGACTCAAGTCTCTTAGAGATGCTGTTCGGCATTCTGAAGCGCTGGGTCGAAACTCGCAGTTTCAGAAAACATTGCAGCTTGCGAATGGCTTAAAATCCGCTTGGGATTAATTACGAACTACACTAGTAACTAATCTATTCCATAAAGGTGTTTGGAACTCAAAGGGACCAAAGATTTTTATAAGAAGATCAAAAAGTTGCTTAAGTTTCGCACAGCTATTTATGGAGTTAATTCAGTTATTATTTTCTTGTAACTCACAGCGAAATGGAACTAAACTTTTGTTGTTATTATTATAATGTAGACACATAATGTTATCAATTATTTAATTTTGAATAAATCAATTAAAATAGAAAATATAGCACTTTGTATACAATGCCAAAAAAAGTTGCTTAGGTTTTGAACAATACTGTATGTATCTGCTATTGCCGGAACAACAGAGCCATTTCAGGAATGTGGTTGCACGGGCTTAAAGAGGTTAAGTAATGCACTGGAATGGGTCATTAGATGATGGGAATTGCATTTTTAGTAACGCAATTTTTCATGGCATCATAATGATGGTTATCTTCTGGACTTTAGACCAGTGATTGTTTTCTCCTTTTTGGGGTGCACAACGGGACTACTATGGCAAGAAATTAGATAACTCGAGTACTTCAGCAAAGTGTTTGTACATGGCATAAGTTCTTTATTGAAGGATTCAGGGTAGACCGATGTCAAGTCTCCCCAGTGGATATAAGGCCGTCAAGGCAGGTTTACCTATTTGCCCGTTCATTGCTATAGTGCCATTAATTTGTTGTATTCAGTGATTTCACTCAATCTATTAAAACACCCGACCTGATATCAAACGATAAGGTCTGTGTAAATTGATTATTGATTTGTGCTTTCCCATGGTGATTGCCTATGGAAAGTTAGGTCTATAAATACCCACTCTTGTATCACCATCAAAGTGGGCCACCAAGTTTCGGTATAGTTGGAATCATCGTAAACTTTGTTGCCTTCTTAGTCAACCGATTCTTAAAATAATTTAACGAAGTGGAGTGGACAGAAATAAACAGATTGGATCTAAGTAGATATTCTGATAATGAATTCGAAAGGGTTTACAAGATCGCAGAATAATTGACTTTACACAAATATTGATTTCAGAAACTTTGTTAAAATATTATATTCGTTCCAATCTTATTTAACTATATCATTTCTCTCAGTGTTTTATACGTTTAAATGTTCGAATAGCCGTACTACAAACGAATATTTTAGTTTTTTTCTTCGTACATGTGTTAAGAATTTTGATTTACTGCTTTATTGATGCAGCATTGAGTTGAATTCAATTTTCAATTTTTTTCTACGAATTTTACAAATGATCAATAATTTTTTTATAAGATTTGTTTTTTTGGAATTTTTCAATATGTTTAGTTTCTGGTAATTGACACAAATACTTTGTAAATAAATTACAATAAGAAACGTGGTTATTTCTATAATTAACACCATGAAAATGTGGTTTATCGATGGTAATTTAGAATTAATTTTTGTTTTTGAATGAATTAATAAAAAGCATTTAGAAATAATTGTAAAATCGAAAGAATACAAACGTTATATTATTATGGAGAATTTTTAATTGAAAGGAAATGTCAAGGACTTAAATATGCCCAGCAGTTCGACAAAGAGTCAATGCATACGAAAAAGACAGTAATTTCCACTAATAGTTAACCACCTGGATGATCGTAATTCGTATGTTTTGGGTCATTCGTCACGAATGTACCCTTTGTAATCGAGAATAAAGACAGTCGTCACTTTAGTGTTCTCTTTGTAAGCGGGAGCTTACCTACAGATTATACTCTTAAAAGTGTTTTTTTTTTTTTACTTCCGAAAGATAGTCGTCACTTTAGTGTCCCCTTTGTAAGCGAGAGCGGAGGCAATCGTCTCTTTACTGTCTCTTTGTAGGGTGTAGAGTGACGATTGACCTCGTAGGACAAGCCCATGTTAAAATGGTCGGTGGCTAGGGGCCACCACAAGTGGTAGGTTAAGTGGTCAGTTCAGGACTGTCCCGTCGAACTGCTTGGTATTGTAAAGATGTGAAGGGTTACTACTGATAAATAAAAGATTACAATATTTTAATGTTGTAGTGAAAAAATACTTTAAAGTTTGCCGAAATACCGCGATTTATTTAAAGGTTTTGTTATAGAAAGTATAACATATTTATTTGTTATAATCCACGATTAACTTAACACATTTAACCTCAGGCTGTTTAATTATTAAATACATTTCCAACTTTTTATATATAAAAACCCAAAAATCCACTTTAAAGAAAGAGGGATTTTACGCTACAGATGCAAACAAAACGTTCAATTAAAACCAATAAAATCGAAAATTACTTTACTGAAAATCCCACCTGTCAATTCCAAAACAGATTTATAATTAAAGCGCCAATAATAAGTTAATAAAATAAAACATAATTGTTAATATCCGTTAAGGAACTCGGGATTACCGGACTGTTTTTTTTTTTCTTCTTTACAAAGCATGAAAATTGTAACAAATATTATTCAAATTTGAAATTATAAGAAAAAAAATCCCAGTTAGTTTTAGGTGATTCAATACATAACAACCAGTTGTTATTGTGGAATTTCTAATTAAAGTGGAATAATATGAACATGTAAAGTAGATTTAACTACACAAAGCATTAAGAGTTGAACCAACAATTTATGTACTCATACATTGTACACCCACTGTGCTTGACCATTAAACATGCTTAATATTTGATTTGAGTTTAAGCATGAGTACAATTATATGTGGTTCATTGATTGCTGGAAGAAATGTTATTAAACGGTGTTGCCAATAGAATTAGCAGGTCAAATTTTTTAGTAGATTTAAATCTGAACGAGCAAAACAGTTTGGTTCAATTAACATTATTCATGCGTTCGAAATCAAGATGTATGTTACTGTCTTAACGGACTTAATATTTCACGGTGGCCTTTTGCATCCATCATGAACAAGAACCTAGCTTAGCTATAAGATCTATCTAATCTCTAATAAAGTAGTTAATTTGCGGAATGACAGACATCATAATTACAACGCAATGATACCCCGAAAAAGGGGAAGGAATCACTCATGTAGTCAATAGATAGGG
>NC_060950.1:54838102-54857512 GCF_022045245.1 Lucilia cuprina | reverse complement strand
ATTTGTATAATATTTTTTTTTTAATTTTTAAAAATTTTACCTAAATACCTATGTAATAGTTAATTTTTGATAACTCGCCAACAACGATCTTTTTACAAGTTTGATTAAGAAATAGACTACACAAGCGGCTTGACAAACATACTAGTATTTTACGTTTGTGCAAGCCTGTTGTGTAGTGTATGAGGGTGTTTCGTGTTTGTACAAATGCTTGCGGTTTACTTGTACAAAAATTAAAAATGTTTGATTTTTACACAAATATTGTATTGTTTATATTCATAAATAAGCAATTTTATAAAAAAATTATATTTCGAATAAAAATTTACATCTCTATCTTTGCAAGTTCTAATTGCAAACAGACCATAACTCACAATAACAATAAAATAAGTTATTAAAATAATCAATTGATATGTCAATAAAATTGTCATTATTTACTTCATTTACACCAAACGATTATGAAAAATTCCCAAAATAATGGAAATTCCATTAAAAACGATAATCCGTTATCACAACCCACGTAAAAGCCTACCATATGTGGCAACACTTTACACTTTATGCCATAGAAAAGAGAAAAACATTAGCAAACGAGAGATAGAGAGAGAGAGTGTGTGAACAAGTGAATGCTCAAATTCAAACAAAAGACTTAAGACATAAACATGACTATTTTATATATGCACAACACGACGAGTATGAATAAACGAAGAAGTGAGCATTAAAAAAAGAAAAAAATATGAAATGTGTCTTGTATGTAGTTTACACGAGAAACACAAACAAAATATTTAATTTACGCTCAACTGCAAGATCTTGGAGTAAAAATAATTTATAAATAAAAAAAAAATAAAACATACAAAGTAATTGTCATGGATACTAAGCAAACTTTCAGCGATCGACAATGTGTGTTAAGTATGGGGAAGTGCAGTGATATATATATAATAGTATTATTAATAAATCGATGTCATTAGTGATGTCAGAATTTTTATGACTTACGGATTTTCTAAAACAGAAATTTAGGAAAAAAAACATTTGCATGTTTGTTAAGTTTGATATAAAATTTATTTTTTATTGTTTTTAGTTAAATGAGACATAAATTTAGTGAATGTCATTATTTTAATTTATTTCGTTAAGGTAAACTCCCTATTTAGAAAAATTTTAAATAAACCTTTTAAACTTTGTATTGAATAAATCCCCTAAAGTACTTTTTTTTTTGTTTGAAAAAATACGATCTTTATGTGACATTTATTGCCAACTAAGATTTATTAATTAGGCAACAACAAATTGCGTTCTAAAAATCTTCTAGTTTTTGTTTCATTTCAGATTGGAATACATATTTTTGAAATAAATTAATTATTTCTGACTTAAATTGATAAGATTTCCGAATAAAAACCTTCCGGAAAAATATAAAATTTAGTATTATTAAGTTAAGATAAGCATAGGCACGAAATGGGGTCTTAGTTCAATCATGACACATTGGCTTTATAAAAGTATAATAAGTGCTATGAACACTACATCAACCACGACACTGGAAATGTTGCTTAATATTCCTCCCATTGAAACATATAAGCTATAAGGCTGAACAGCTTATAACTGTAGGAAGATTGACCAAATGCGGATATAGGAAACGTCATATCGCCGATTGCATACTAGACACTGGATATATCAAGAATCTTGAAACACTGGTCGCCGCTAGAATGTCATGAACAAGTGGAACATTAGATCAAATATTCCTAAATAATTCACTTCTAGAGGAATGCATTTAAACTGGGATCGTGAGTTCCTCATTTAATGAAGATCCCGAAACTGAAATATTCTAAAAATCGCTCAATAATAACTTCTGTGATCACTATAAAAGATTTCGGGTTTTTACCAACAAACATTTTCCATTGAAAGGAGCTCACGACAGGCCCGATAGTGGCCTGGATGTATTTCTTCGGTCTTAGTGTAGTTTACAAACTCTTATCATCAGAAACTGAAATACTCCTCAGCTGCTCATATATTGTTGCCAAATTAGCAGCTTTTTAATAGCTGGACTGAAGCACTTGAGGCGAGAAGTTTCTCTAAACTTTGTAATCCGACTTAAAACTTTATCGTTAGAAAAGCAGTTCTCTGGAGTATTCTTGATTTTTTGCTTTTATACGTATCAATAAGAGAGCATTTTTTCACTCTTTTGTTCTAAATTTTGTGGTCAAATGTCGGACATATTGTAAGAAAATTACAAAATATTTTGAACATATTTTGAATATATTTAATATTTTGAAAGATCGAACTAGATTAAAAGGAAAACTAAAAATCCTCATACTGCTTTCATGTTGTAAAAATTTGGAATATATGGAAAGTAGAGTATGTAGTGAGATTAGGAAGAACAGTATGTAGATGAAGTCAGAGTAATAAGGAATGCACAGAGTCCAAAAATCTATCCTTATGTCAGATAATTCTGTTAGATTTTCAAAGAATCGTTGCTCAAAGAACGCAGAACGAATGTTCTCTAATACGGACAGTGTTATATTAGTTTATTATCTCATTCGAACAACTTCTTTAGAAGTTATTTTGAGGTATTTCAAGTCTACTCACAGTGCCGTACGATATCAATCATATTGTTTATTTGAGAGCGAATTTGTTTCGGCAGATATACCGTTCGTTGTTCATCGAATTCTTGGCAGACTTGTTTGAATGCCCTACAGACAGACTTTATTCCACAAACGGGACAATCGTCTATTGAAGAGCTGTGTGTTAAAATAGATTTCAATAGCAGACTTCTGAAAAACCTTAAGTAGAAACAACCACTGCAATAGGTGACACCCGAAAAGTTGTCAGATCGAAATAGGGGATAATAGATCTTGCAGACTTCTGAAGAACCTTATGTAGAGGAAACAACTACAATCGGTGGCACCTGAAAAGTTGTCAGAATGATCACTTACTTCATTCTGATCTAGCTTTATGAAAATAATTCTAAGGCAATAGAACACTTAAGAAACCCAGTAGCAACAATATTTTCAATAAGCGGCGTTGGAAAGATTGTCAGTGTATATAAATCGACTTTCAAATAATCGAACAATCGACTTTTTGTCGAAAAAAGTCGAAAAGTCGACTTTGTAAATAAAAGTCGAAAAGTCGGAAAGAGTCGAAAAAAGTCGGAAAGAGTCGAAAAAAGTCGAAAAAAGTCGAAAAAAATCGTAAAAATCGGAAAAAGTCAAAAAAGTCGGAAAAAGTCGAAAGAAGTCGAAAAATCGAAAAAAAGTCGAAAAAAATCGGAAAAAGTCGAAAAAAAATCGAAAAGTCGAATATAGTCGAAAGTCGGAAAAAGTCGAAAAGTCGATTATTTATAAATTTTAAGAGTCGAACAGTCGAAAAATCGACTTTTAATTAAATGCTAAAAGTCGAAAAATCGACTTTTCATAAAATGCAAAAAGTCGAAAAGTCGATTTTTCGTTTCAACTATAGAACCCTATGTCTGAGTAAGAAAGGAACATGACACGAGTTTCTAGGCAGCCATTGTTCTGATCTATAGGTTCGAATAAAAGGGACATTAAGGAATGAAAGTCAAAAGAGTAAATTAATGTTTTGACAAGAAACCAAATCTGTTGGATTCTAAATTAGATCTCTTCGGATGGGTCCTTATAATTACTCAGGATGCAATACAGTTAAATTGATAGATTTTAAAAAAAGTAGAAAGTTTCTACTTTTTTAAAATCTATCAATTTAACTGTATGGCATCCTTAGTAATTATAAGGACCCATCCGAAGATATTTAATTTTCTATCCTTACTAATTATAAGGACCCATCCGAAGAGATCTAATTTTCTACTAGAAACGCTTTGATGATTATAAAAACTGTATTACATGGTTTGAGAAATGTTATCCGGTTATTATTCCTTTTAGTGAGTGATCTGGAAGATCGAAGATTATATATGGTAAAAACTAGACGTCTTGACTAGGGAATAAATATGTTGAATATGTTCTTAACACCAAAAAGAAGAAAGTTTATCTAATTGGGACAATCTGAACAAAGTTCGAAATGTTTTAGGAGGCGAAATGGTAACAAAGCTCCAATAGATTAAGACCCCCTGAACACTTAAGAGCCACCGGTTTTTTCGGTACAAAATAATTGTTGTTGCTGTTATTTTTTTTTCCTTCTCCATTAACATGCCATGAACTAATACAAAACAATTTTGTTTATCATAGTTTTTGTTGTAGATTTATGTGTTTAAAAATAAAATGAAAACAACAAAAACAACTTGTACAACAGCAGAGACAACATTTAAAACTCAGCTGTTTGAGCTGGATGGATGGATGGCTCCAAGCTGAGACAAGTCTCCAACAAACATTCAGTTATTAACGGACTTTCAGCGAACGCGGACGATAAAACGGAATAATAGTTAAAAACATAAGAAAAGAACGCGCGAGAAAAAAAAGAGATCTTAAAGAAGGAAAGAGTTGAAAGTGTGTGTGTGTGCGTTTTTTTGAAAAAAAGTGGTTGGTAACTAAAAGAAAACGGTAAAGAGTACAACAACAAAAGGCAAGGGAATTCAAAAATTTAACAACAAAGAGTGGGGGTCGGGTTAAAAAAAGCAGAAGATCAAAAGAATGAGAGAAAAAAAGAGTTTTGTAAATAGAAATATAAATTAAAATAAAGAAGATAATAAAACTAATGAAATTTAAATAAATATTAATTAAAGATGAAAACAAAATAAAGAGAATTTAAATTTAAAATCTTATTTGAAAAAGAAAAAAACAATAACAAAAAAGTGTTGAGAGGAAAACGAAATGAAAAAAAAACCCAAAACGTTTAAGCTTAAAGTGAAATTAAATAATTATGAATATTATTTAAATAAAATAAAACATAGTTTTTTTAAATGTTTAAATGGCTTCAAGGGCTTTTTCTAAGGTTTATAAACTTTATGAGAAAAATATTTCTGTTTTTTTTTCAAAATCTTGGTAAATGAAACCAAATAGAAAATTCAACAAAATATAAAGAAATAAAAATGTAATGACGTGGATACGAAGAAAAAAAATAACAAAAAATAAATGTATGAGTTTGTGGTCGGTTTAGTTTGAAATAAAGAAAAAAAGAAACAAATTGAAATCACAAAATAATTTCACCCAAAATAATTTGATTTTTATAAACAAAAAACAACAACAACAATAAATAAACGGTAAATGTTTTAATTTTATGAGTTGCCTCTACAAAACAAATTATTTAAAAAAAATCAATTCAAAAAATAAAATTGTGCAAAAAAAACCCCATGAGGATTTCAATAATTTCTCTTTTTCTTGAATTCCCACAAAAAAAAAAATATAATTGTAACAAAAATCAAAAAAGTTTAATTTAAAAAAAAAAAAACAACATTAGTGGGTGTAATCATAAGCCAATGTTTATCACAAATAAAAACTACTTTGTTAGAAACTATAAACCTATATAAAAAATCTCACATTTTAACAACTTTCAAAATGTTCAATCATTCAACCATCCATCCATCCATTGTAGTTTATTGTATTGATTTTTATTTTTAACAGAATAATGAAACGAAATTCAGTGTTAATTTATTGTGTTCAATTTGACATAAAAGTTTAATACTCTTTTCAAACCGCAATCTGCTACATAAACGATTAAGGGCATTATCAGTTAAGGCTAAGAGTTTGTGACATTTCAAATCAAAAGATTTTGGAATTAATATGATAAATTACTAATTATAATTATAACTATTTTAGATTCTGACTGCTAGAACTAGTTTTAAAGATAAAAATTGTGCTATTTCAGCAAACTTTCAGTGAGAGCTGTAGATGCTTAAAATTATCGAAATACTGGTTCTAGATCCATTAAGTTCATATATTGGATGCTTAATAGATTCGTAAACGTTCAGATTCTGACTGATAGAACCTGTTCTAAAGGTTAGGAGTATGCTTCTATAGCAAGCTCTTAGTGGGATCTTAAGATGCTTAGAATTATCAAAATACTAGTTTTAGAGTCTAAAATTTAGACCCATAAAGTAATATTTTGGATGCTTATTCTCGTCAAAATAAGAACTTCCAAAGAAGTGAAAAAAGGAAAATTTACTCCATGGAAGTACTGAAAAAGACCTGAAGAAGTTATGATTTTAATACAGGCTTATCATAGGAGGTATGTCCATCTGATTTCGGTCTCCATGTGATACCCTATAAGTCATAGCAGTCTTTTCTATAAAAAACAAAAGAGAGTGTTATATTCGACTACGCCGAATCATATATACCCATCATCAAACCTTATGCCTTAAATGGAATGCATCCCTATAAACAGTAATGTGCTTTTCCCCCTTACATGGGCGGGAAAGTAAATTATGGACCGATTCTCATAAAAATCAGTAGAGAGATTTGTGTTCATAAAAAACTTAATTATTTTGAATTTTAGAGCTATACTCGTACTTTCTGAGGGGGACCTTATATGGGGAGTAGAATGAATTTATAAAGTTTGGTAGAGAGAACTTGCATTTTTCCAGCAACAGTCTGAATCTAATATTATAAATACTACATCTGACGAGTGGTTCGGTCAAAACGGATTGTCTTCGACTCTACTTGACAGTTCGGCTGTAGTAAAATAACACGTAAACCAAGCAATCGTAAAAACTACTCACTACTTTCAGCGTTAAAGCAACCCGTTCGATTCATGAAACTTGAAGTATTCTTTACATTTATCACAGATTATCCTCCATACAAGAAATAGAGAGAGAAAGGCGGACCTAAAATTGAATTTTGTAATCCCATTAACAACTTATTCACTGTATTGGCATGATTACCAAATAACCCAGCGTCTCGTTATTACCGATATCAGCGTTTTAATTTGATCCCTACGAAAGTTTAACAATAAGACTTAGTGGCATCCTATAAAGTTGCTACTAAGGTGGATTCACTTAACCATCTGATCTGAACCATTTCATATAATTTAATTATCTCAGATATATCCTCTATACAAGAGAGAGAGAGAGAGAGATAAAAGCGGATCCAAACTAGAATTTCCTGTCGCCTTTAAATGTCGGACAGTATCTGATGAGATATAGTCTCCTCCTCCTCATTGTGACATCTATTTGGAAACAATACAGTCTACCGTTATTACCGATATCACATTTACCTCGAAGCAAGACTCTAATTTATCTAATCTGCGCCATTTCATATAGTTCATTTTGAACAAGTGCATTGCAATTAGTAGGGAAAATACCAGTGAAGGCGACCATTTCTTTCTCCTCTCATAAAAATTATGAATATTTTCAAACTGTTTTAAAGTCTGAAGACTCGGGTCCACAATAAGCCTGAGTTTTTGTTAGTTGGCTTAGTTCGCATTATTGCATACCAATGAATGGCAACACTATTAGATTCATGCCGCAGAATCTAATAAATTTAATTTTAAAGTCCCAAAAGTTGGATTTACAATTAATCCAATGCCTCTTGGAATATTGAAACAGTGGGTAGAACCACGAATATCCTATGGGATGACTTTGATGAGAGCAAGACAAAAAATCTCCTCAAAATGAGCAAGTCTTAAGTTATTATAATGGTACGTATATTTTAAGTGGACACACAGGATTACAGGCACATCTATGAAAAATTGGACGATCGGATTCAGACGAATGTAGAGCATGGTTGGAGGACAGTGAAACTCTGGAACACTCTCTTTACCACTGCTAGGCATTCATCGCAGTTAGATTCAAATATTTCAGAAGTGATGTTATTGCAGAAATAACATTACTGACTAACACTGATTGGAACTTTTTTAGGAATTACGTTCAGGAATCTAAGTTTCTAAATACTGAAAAATAATTCATTCAGTTCCCTTTTTTCATGATAAGGAGCGCACAACAGGCCCGATAGTGGCCTAGATGTATTTCTTCAGATTTGATGTAGTATACATCCTCCTATCAACCTAACCTAGGTTGTATCAGAATTGATCCATGTGAGGTTTTAGTACGACCAGAGCTTTATTTCTTTAACGTATTACGCACAAGTTTTACAAGTTTTTTTACCAAAAAATGAACCTTATGCGGGAACTCAACTGGAAACGGTGAAAATGCTAGTAGTCTAGACTGTATTATTTTAAGATATTTTAGAGTCGTTATTGCTTATCTTTTCATTACAAATTTAACACATTTCTAATACATTAATAACTTTACTCTTCTATTGTGATATTTATACCCTACACCACTATAGTGGGGAGGGTATTATACGTTTGTGCTGATGTTTGTAACATACAAAAATATTGGTCCAATACCCACCAATCGATTCAGAATCATTTTTTGAGTCGATTAAGACATGTCCGTCCGTCCGTCCGGCTGGGTGGCTGGCTGTCCATGTAAATCTTGTGAGCAAGGTACAGGCCGCAATTTTCAAGATAATTTGATGAAATTTGGATCAAGCATTTTTTTGGCACAGGGACGAACCCTATTGAAAATGGTTGAAATCGGTCCATTATTTCACCTAGCCCCCATACAGCCGTACCTCCCGATTTGAACTTTTTATGCCATAATTACGTCTAATCTCTCTAAAAATTTCGTAAGGACCGGCCCTTATTTGACCCTAGCCCTCATACAAACCCCCATTCAAAAAATGTCTTAAACGTCTAAAATTGACTTGTAACCATTTGTATCGCAATGAAACTCAACAAAACTAACTGTTATTTAAAAATATATCCTTTTCCCAAATTTCCCGAGGTTCGGCCCATATTTGACCTATATAAAGCCTCATTTAGAAATTTTAGTTTTTTATCAATAAATTGTTTAAATATTTTGGAATAATATTCAACATTAAAGTTTCTTTATAAAAATGAAAAATTTTAAAAATATACTCATGGTGTAGGGTATTATATGGTCGGCCATGCCCGACTATACTTTCCTACTTGTTTCTACATAAGTTTAAATTATAAATCATTAATATCTTTTAACGTTTTGTTATCTCTCCTTAAGCAATTGTTTAACAATTGAATAATAAAAAATAAGAAATTTTTAAACTTTCTTACATACTGGTCATTACCGACCAGTTAGTGAGTGGACTTTATGAAAACATGTAAAACTTTCTTAAAACTCAAAGCAACCAAGTGTGTAAAACAATAGTTATTTTTACACATTTATATTTCTGTATTTCTTTAAGCCGAAAAATGATTACGTGCCCCTCAAATAGTAACAACGACACACATTTTGTTAACAAAATACAAAAAAAAATAACCGCCACTGTAATTACCGGTTGTGTAATAATTATTTTTCAAAAGTCTTTTTATTGTTTAACAAAAAATACTGCTATTTTTTTAGATCTCTTTCCCCGTCGCTCTTCTTAAGAGTTGAAAATTTTCATAAAACAAAAAACAATGAATAACTTTTTAGATGGAAATTCAGTTTCCACAGATGTCTGTTGTCTAGTTGTTTTTGTATGTATGTATATATATATGTTTATATATGTATATGTATCTGAATTTATTTCGTTTTCATGTTTGCATCTCATTATGTTGATGAAAGATGGTTTACAGATCTTGAACTACTTTTCATATGAATTCTTAGGTTATTTTTAATTTTTTTGCAAATATGTACATTGTTAACGAGTTATAAGTGCGTTTTTCTTTCCAAATCAAGTATTTTGAATGTGGGTTTTATGAAATTATAATTGTAAAATTAGAAAACGTTAAATTTAATCGATGCGCAATATTTAATTGTAATATTTGTAACCTGATTCCTAAAAGAAATCATTTCATTGCTCTTTAAGCTTCACAATTTTCTGTTAAATTTGGTGATATCTCCGGAATTAAATACTTTCTGTTGAAAATATTCAATACATTATTTAAAAAGACAAAAACACATTTTGCTTGAAAAATTACATTTAGATTAGATGTCAAGGTTGTTATGTCAATGAAATTACTTTTTTTTTATAATCAAAAAAATCTTTAATGATCTCATCGTAATTATCTAACTTAGAAAATTTTGGTGAAATATATTTTTTTTCTTCAACTTTCTTATTGTTAAAAATCTCACGAAATTCCTGGATTAATTTAATATTTGTCACGAATATTATTTTGTTAAATTGTTAATTATTCTTATTTGTCAGACTTCATTTCTTAAGTATTGTATCTGTCATTGAAAGTCAAATTAATTTTGTATTTAAAATTAAATGAGATTTAAGCAATCAAGTGTCATTCACTTGTTATTATTCGAAAATTTAAATTAAACCTTTAACGGTCTTCGTTATTTAGATTTAGGCTTCATATATCTATATTATCTATCATCATCCGCACGATCGGTAAATTAATTATTAATAATAGTTCTCCTTTTTTAAATAAAATATGTATATTGCATCAAATTTGATGACATTGTACGTGAACTCACGACCTCTATACTAACAGACTAGATCACTGCCAACTAATCTATGAATTATTCTTATTAAGAATTCCTTAATTGGAATCACGATCTGTCCCAGCTAAGAAAACAAAAGCATTTACAGATATGAATAGTCAATGTTACTCAATAAACCGATTGTCCTTGAATGAACCAGTTTCACGACAAGATATCAACGTCCAGCACGATCGACTTGAACAACTTTTAAAGTATTCAACATGTTCTGACCCTACCTCTCATGGGCAAATACATTGACTAGGTCTTAAAGTATTAAGCTTTATATTGGACTATAGACAAACTATGGACTGATCAATAGACTGGACTAGACTACACTAGAGTACAGACTAGAATATACAATAGGCTATAGACTAGATTACAGACTAGACTATGAACTGGGCTATAGACTATAGAATAGACTAGCATAGATTATAGAATAAACTATAGATTATGCTATAGACTAGACATAAAACTAGGATATATTACAGAATAGATAATAGACTAGACTATAGATTATACATAGATTATACTATAGACTAGTCTAGACTATAGCCTACACTATAGACTAGACTACAGCCTAGAATATAAACTAGACTACACTATAGACTAGACTGCAGACTAGAATAAAGACTAGACTTTAGACTAGGATAGACTACAGAATGACAATAGACTAGACTATGGACTAGACTATAGATAGATATAGATTAGAAGATAGACTATACGATAGACTAGACTATAAACTAGTCTATAGATTAGAAGATAGATTAGACGATAGACTCGACTATAGACTTGGCTATAGACTAGACTACAGCCTAGGCTATAGACAAGACTATATACTAGACTACAGACTAGACTATAGACTAGACTATAGACAAGACTATAGGCTAGACTATAGACTAGACTAAAAACTAGACTATAGACTAGACTGTGGACTAAACTATAGACTAAATAAACTAAAGACTAAACTATAGACTAGACTATAGACTGGACTATAGACTAGACTATAGACTAGACTATAAATTAGACAATAGAATAGACTATAGACTGGATTTTAATTTAGACTATAGACTAGACTAGACTATAGACTGGACTGTAGTTTAGACTATAGACTGGTCTATAGACTAGACAATAGACTAGACTATAGACTGGACAATAGACTAGACTATAGACTAGACTATTGACTAGACTATAGGCTAGACTATTGACTAGACTATAGACTAGACTATAGACTAGTATATAGTCCAGACTAAACTATATTATAGACTTGACTATAGACTTGACTATAGACTAGACTATAGACAAGACTGTAGACTAGATTTGTTATAAGTTTGTCGAACCAATTACAATTTCCCTTATATAGGCCATAAGTCCTTGAAAGTCCATGAAAAAAGTGTTTCGGGTGTATCCTATCCAACATTGACCTTCTAGTTGTATTACAAGACTATTTCATTAGCTTTACTTCAGTGCAGGGCATTCGAAATTGCCTGGATCGTTGTGGTCAGTCGTGGATATGTTGCCAGATAGATGGTAAAAGGTACATAATATTTAAAAACAAAACTAAAATGTCACATTATCATCAACTTATCATTTTTAATATTTTAATGTTGCATTGCAGCTATTCACAATAACTGTTTATTTATGTATAAATTTTGTATGAATATTCACAATAGCTTAACTTTTGAATGACTTTTTTTGAAAACCTTCAGAATTTTGCAAAAACACTAATGTTTTGATGTTATTTTTACATGTTAGTAGAAACGTAACATAATGATATAAATAATGGATTTACTATTATTTATCTAAACATCTTTTGTATATGAGTTTACAAAAATTAATGTGCATTTATATGAGTTAAATGTTTGAATTTTGTTTTTTTGTTATTTTTTGCTTATATCATAGCTGAAGGTCGTTTTCCAAAAAAATAAAAACTTTTAACTCTTTTATATTGTTATTAAATATTGTTCATTTTGCACCAACAAACAAAGAAACCCAACAAAATTTGTTTAAACAATTTATTTTTCTTGATTTGTTTTTCTATTGTATAATTTTATTTCACATATTATTTAATTATTTCGCTTTTAATTTAATGGTTTCTTTTACCTTAGGCCGCCACTGTAATTGTCAAATTTAAAAGTTTTAGGTTTCATTAAACGTTATTATTTATTATTTTTTCTTTGTTTAATCAAGAGTTTAAAGTTGAACATTAAATTGCAATTATTGAACCATTTTTTTCTTTAAGTGTAACTAATTCCTAATCAAGGTTTCGTTATTATGGTTTTTAAAAGAGTTTCGGACATAAAACATTTTTAATCCATTAATAAATTTGTTATTTATTGTAAAATCATTGAAAAATAAAATTGATTTGTTTAAGAAAAAAAATAAAAATAGTTTATTTAATATTAATGCATTTCAATTTGTTAAAAATGTAATAGATTTAATGTGAATTGATGAAATTATTATTTGCTCTAGAGTACAGTGCGTGTAAATAATAAATAACCATTATAGTGAAGGATGATATATTTTTTAGGTTAATTTACTTTTTAAAAATAATTTATAATAATTTTTCAAAACTATTTTCTAAATATTCGTTGAAAATCTGAATTTTTACGAGTTTCCGATCCACTTCCTCTTCTAACCTAAACAAACATATGTTCATAATCCAAATCCAGTTAATACTTAAAATTCTTCAAATCAATTCACATTCACTTTATCCAAACTTGAGACCAAAACCGATAAAATATATTTTTTTTGCAAAATACAAAATCAAAACATTTGATGAAAAAACACACACGTCTTAAGGTCTCTAAATATGTATCGGAGCCATTCACAATATAAATATTTTAAGAATTTAAAAGCAAATTTTGTTATGCTCATTTTAGGAACAAACTTTGTTGTTTTTGTTTTTTACAAACTAATTATTACTCGTATTATGTTTTTTATTTTTTTTATTTTAAACATAATCCGTTTTTGGATTCCGGCACAGCGGTATGATGACAGAATAAATAATTAACTAAATGGTCAGTCAAATGATGTGAAGACAGTTTGAAAATCCATAGTTATGCACATTGACGTGTTTTATTAATATGGTTTTCTTTATATTTAAAACTAAATTTAAATTTAAAAATATATTTTTATGAATCATTATTTTGTATATTTAGATTTTCTAGAAATACAAAAACAAAAACACCCTTTATAAAAGTTATGAATAACATAAATTTTATTAATATTCTTGTTAAAAAACATCTCTTTTGAATTAAATTTTAACATAAAGAATACAAGAGTTATAAAGGTATTTATCTGGGTTGAATTGAACTTGTTTGGAATAATGATTCAGAGCATTAGTTTTAGGTAACATTTCAGTTATATTTATAAGAAATCTAAATTTATAACGAAAATAAGCATTAAAAAAATCAAAATGTGTCTTTTACATCAAGCAGGGGAAATCGCCATTGGTTCAAAATTTATTAATAATATTTCGTTCGGAGAAGTAATTATACCCTACAGCACTATAGTGGGGAGGGTATTATACGTTTGTGCTGATGTTTGTAACATACAAAAATATTGGTCCGATCGATTCAGAATCATTTTTTGAGTCGATTAAGACAAGTCCGTCCGTTTATCCGGCCGGCTGGCTGACTGTCCATGTAAACCCTGTGCGCAAGGTACAGGCGGCATTTTCAAGATAATCCGATGAAGTTTGGACCAAGCATATTTCTTAGCACAGGGACGAAGCCTATTGAAAATGGTTGAAATCGGTCCATTATTTCACCTAGCCCCCATACAAACTTTTTATGCCATAATTACATCAAATATTCTATTATCTCTCTGAAAGTTGGCACAAATAAGTTCTATATAAGTATAAATGACACTGCAGATTTTCGTAAGAATCCGCACATATTTGACCCTAGCCCCCATACAAACCCCCCTTCAAAAAATGTCTTAAACGTCTAAAATTTACTTGTAACCATTTGTATCGCAATGAAACTCAACAAAACTAACTGTTATTTAAAAATATATCCTTTCCCCAAATTTACCGAGGATCGGCCCATATTTGACCTATATAAAGCCTCGTTTAGAAATTTTAGTTTTTTTTTTCAATAAAAGTTTCTTTAAAAAAATAAAAATTTTAAAAATATACTCATGGTGTAGGGTATTATATGGTCGGACATGCCCGACTTTACTTTCCTACTTGTTTTTTCAGTAAATTTTGACATTAAAACATACCGCCAAGACATTTTCGTCGCTTTTTTCAACGTATAAACTTTTTATAAATAGTCAACCTAGTCTTGCTTATAGTCAAGTATAAAGTCTGGTCTATAGTCTGGTCTATATTCTAGCCTATAGTCTGGTCTATAGTCTAGCCTATAGTCTGGTCTATAGTCTAGCCTATAGTCTGGTCTATAGTCTAGCCTATAGTCTGGTCTATAGTCTAGCCTATAGTCTAGTCTATAGTCTAGTCTATAGTCTAGTCTATAGTCTAGTCTATAGTCTAGTCTATAGTCTAGTCTATAGTCTAGTCTATAGTCTAGTCTATAGTCTAGTCTATAGTGGTACAGTGAAATAACTCCCAACGGGTAAAATGAAATAACACCCAATCAACTGTCCATACAAATTGGGAATTATTTCATATGAAATAACTCCCAATTTGTTGGAACTTATTTCATATTTTAATGTTACTGAAATGAAATAACTCCCAATAAAATTTTTGTTGGGAATTATTTCATTTTTTTGAAGAAATTAGGAGATATTTTATATGTATTGGAAGTTATTTCATTTCTGTAAATTTTGTTGAAATTGGAAGTTATTTCATTCTTGTTGGGAGTTATTTCATTTTGTGGTAATAATTTTCCAAACTTTGGTGGATAATGCATTTTGGATTCTTAAACAAGTGTCATGGACAGCCGGCCTTCGGCCGGGCGCAAGGGTTTAAAACTCTGGGGTATTTCGAATACTGGCTTCGCTAAATTTAACCTTTCTTTGTACACCATGTATTTTATATCATTATGATTATGAACACTACGATACTTTCAAATGTATCACAATTCCATATGACAATTTTAATAATGCCCATGAGCAAAGTGACATAAGTTCCATGGAATACAAATAGTCCATTTATAATGAAAAGGCTTAATTTAGCGAAGCCGGTGTGTGAAATACCCCAGAGTTGAAAACCCTTGCGCACTTTCGTAAGGAGTTGGGAGTTATTTCACTTCTGTTGGGAATTATTTCATTGGAAGTTATTTTACACAAATAGATTCTTCGACTTGGGAATAATTTCATATTTTTTGGGATTTGTTTCATTGGGAGCTATTTCGCATTTTTTGGGACTTACATTTGTAAAACTCCCAAACTTCCAATTACTGGGAATTATTTCATTTTAAACTTTGGGAGTTATTTCATTTTAAAAGTTAATTATTGATGAAATTGGGGTTTATTTCATTTTACTCGTTGGAAGTTATTTCATTTGGGAGCTATTTCACTGTACCGTCTATAGTCTAGTCTATAGTCTATAGTCTAGTCTATAGTCTAGTCTATAGTCTAGTCTATAGTCTTGTCTATAGTCTAGTCTATAGTCTAGTCTATAGTCTAGTCTATAGTCTAGTCTATAGTTTAGTCTATAGTCTAGTCTATAGTCTAGTCTATAGTCTTGTCTATAGTCTAGTCTGTAATCTAGAATATAGTCTAATCTGTACTCTATATTTTAGTCTATAGTCAAGTATATTATCTAGTCTATATTTTAGTTATGTCTGCAATCTTGTCTACTGACTATAATATAGTCTGTATATATGTTCTTTTGTCTAGTCTTTGGTCAAGTGTTAAGTCTAGTATAGAGTCTAATTTATAGCCTAGTATTTAGACTGGTCTATGGTTTAGTCTATATTTTATTCAACAGTATAGTCTGGTCTCTTGTAGCCTAACCTATTTGTAGTCTGAAGTTTAAATACTAAATTAGACGTTTTTTTTCTGTCCCATTACAATACTAGGGTCTCTTGGTTTAAAATCTGTTGGCCTGTGTATAAGTACAATTTTATAAAACACCAGATGTTAATGTGGAGAATTTTTTAAATTACATCAAAAACTGTGACAAACTAACAAACCTTTCAACACAAATCGCCCGGTTTAATAATAACAACTAAACTTTAAAATATTTCAACTAAATTTCCCAAAGTGTTTAAATTGTAATAAATTTAAAATATTAAAAACTTACAAACGAATAAATTAAACAAAATAAATATAAAGTATAATTAATTAATTGCATACAAATAATTGAAAATGTTTTAAATAAATATTACAAAATATGTATATAAATATAAAAAACAAATCATAAGGAAAATAATTCATAATTTATTATAAATGATATAAGTAATTGTTACCAAGCAATTAATTAAATAAATAATTAAATAATTTATTTATTTCTTTTTAGATATTTAGTTAGAAAGAAAAAATAATGTGATATTTAAACGAACAAAATACGAAATTATTAAATAAATAAAAATAAATTAAATGAAAATAATCAAATAATAATAATTATTATTATAATTTTAAGTTTAATTTACGAATGTGTTACAACTACAACAAAAAAATTCCAAGTATTTTTTATGTTTTATTCTACAAAAGCAATAAATTGTTTAAATAATTTATGCAAATGTTACTAATACCACAGAAATCAAGACCCCAAGGGGCAAAACATCATCAACATTCGCTGCTGTTGCTGCTGTCCCCTAAGTTGTGGATTAGTTTAGTTGTAATTTTATTAATCTGTTTGGATGTCAATTGTTATGGTAAGTAATTTATATTTTGTTACAATAATATTTTGTTATTTCAACTAATTAAAATTTACAAGATCAAGTTCTTTTGATCAAAAAAAAAAAAAAAAAAATGTTTGTTTAAAAAAATAAGTTGTTTCTTTTGATGTTATCAAACACTTTTTTGTTGCTGTTCTTAATGATGTATGGACTATTTTGCTATTTTTTTGTTCAAACTAGATTAGTTTATTTTTACCAAAATTGGTTTAAAAATCCAATTAGTTTTTTTTTTTCCTTCTAACTTAAATCATTTTATAGTTTAAAGTATTACACAGAATAATAGTAGATTGTAACTGAAAATAACATGTAATGAAGTTATAGACACTTTTTGTGTCATTTTAGTTTTTTGTCAATTAGTTGGAGCATGTTTAGTTGCCAATTATTGGCAACATATAACGAACAATGAAAAGATTTTTCAATAATACCAATACATACGTATAATAGTTTCAAAAGTATAAGATCCCACTTAAATTTTATAGATTTCGGAACTACAGATCATACTCAGCAAAATTTGGACGACTTGTGAAATCTGGAAAGTCCACTTAGCTTTCTACATCAGATTCTCAAAAGAAGATTAGTTAAAGAATCTTTAGATTTGGTTGTTAAGGAAATCAACCTAAAACCGACATATTTGGGCCCACGACCTAGTAGAACATACTGAACAAAATTTGGAAGACTTGTGAAATCTAGAAAACTTACTTAGCTTTCGACATCAGACTCTCAAAAGACGATAATAAAGGATCTATAGATTTGGTTGTTGAGAAAATCTAGCTAACAGCAGACTGATTTGGATTAATGCCCTGATCCCGTTTAACCGTTTTACTGAACAAAATTTGAAAGACTTGTGAAATCTAGAAAACTTACTTAGCTTTCTACACCAGACTCTCAGAAAAAGCTATGTTAACGAATTTAACGAATCTAAAGTTTTGGTTGTTGAGGACATCGACCTAAACTCCGACTCATTTAGGTCCAGGTTCCGTTTTTTAGCCTGGAAACGTATCAAGCTTTCGAAATTTATACGACTTGCGATATCTGGAAACCATACTTAGCATTCTACATCAGACTCTTAGATGTTGCTAAGTTAATGAATCTATAGGTTTGGTTGTTGAGAAAATCAACCTAAAAGCTGACTCATTTGGGTCCATGACCTGTTCCAGGTCTACATCAGACTCTCAGAAGAAGCTAAGTTAACGAATCTATAGGTTTGGTTGTTAAGAAAATTGATCTGAAATACGACTCATTTGGGTTCATGACGTGGTCCCGTTTTGAAACCCAAAAACGTTTCATGCTTCAATTATTCCATAATACATTACATTTCGAGTCTCGATCGAAAGATTCTATGTTATAGAAGTCAAGATTATATCGTGCAGTGTCGGACTATCCAAGATTTCAGTCATGAAACCCCAAGGCGACTCATTTGTGTCCATGACCTGTTCCTGGTCTACATCAGACTCTCAGAAGAAGCTAAGTTAACGAATCTATAGGTTTGGTTGTTAAGGAAATTGATCTAAAACCCGACTCATTTGGGTTCATGACGTGGTCCCGTTTTGAAACCCAAAAACATTTCAAGTCCCGATCGAAAGATTCTATGTTATAGAAGTCATGATTATATCGTGCAGTGTCGGACTACCCAAGATTTCAGTCCTGATACCCCAAAGAGCCGTACAGATATAAAGAAAATATGTAATAGACCCAATAAAAGTTTAATTGGTTCGATATCTCATGAAAAGTTCCCCAACATTTGCAAACCAACCTGGACGTCGTATAAACTCCAGGCAGACACATTAAAGCAGGTCTACTATTAGTTCCAGCCATATGACTGATGTGCCAAAACTTTTAAACGACTGTTGAATCTAACTGTCAAATACACAAACAGCATGTAATCGCAACAGTGATCAGTAGTACCGAGGTTCGCATAATGTTTTCAATAACATTCCGGTAGGTGGATTTCATTCAGTATTGCTGACTACATCGAAAATTAATTTTACAGTATTGGGGCCAATGTTTCAGGTTCTTCCTATGGGTCTTCTGAATACATATGTAAATGCTCTAGCTGCCATAGAACTACTCTCTTGGACATAGAAATTCTATGAAGATTTAGAATCTGAGGTTCTCCCTATAACTCTTCTGCATGCGTAAATATTTCTAGCTGCTTTAGAAAAACTCGGTCGTTCATTTAGATTCTTTACAAGTTTAGAATCTAGGACGAAATATGATCAAATATTTTGCGCTATTAAAGATAATTAACTTCAAGACGTTTAGACGTGTTAG
>NC_060950.1:54807244-54838002 GCF_022045245.1 Lucilia cuprina | reverse complement strand
TATATATGTTAATACTATTTTATAGAAGAACATAATATTTTGAATAAAATTACATAAGACGAAATGATTATGACGATTATGGAACATCGTAAGAAAAATTAAAGTTTAAAAAAAGATTAAGATAACCTTTCAGACCAGACTCTGTCCAATAAACATTTGATAAAGATGTCAAGCATTATCTTCAGACTAAGAGTAGGCCTGGTTCTTATGGATTTAGTTATAAACAGGTACAAGTATTATGTACAAAAAGCTTCAACAGTGTCGTCAAAATAATTACGAAGTTTCCAATGAGGTTCTGAAAATAAGTTGTTGTTGTTTTCTGTAGTTGAATTACCAATCCTTACTTAAGGCCATAAAAAGTCAAGACACCCCTCTACAAAATGCAGATAGAACAATTAGGTATATCAGACGTTATAAAAATCGAGAGTGAAATGATTTTCTACTATGGGCAAGACCTCTTGATTATATTCAGATCTTTTAACACTGGAACGGCCTAGATATGTCGATAGGTCATTCACATCTTAAGGTCCTTAAATTGTATAAGGTTCGAGTTACTAAAGCCTTATGACCAAATATCACAATCTAGAAAGATCAAATTTAAAACATATAATTTTTTTCACATATTTATTGTTCTATACAAACCGTTAGAATCGTAAACAAAACATTTAACAAAACGTCCATTGACATTTGACTTTTCTCAGTCTTGAACATAATCTGACAGATAAATTAATAGAACTAAACACAAAACTCACATGCATAATGGATTGAATGAACGAACATACATATATATACCTGTATAAACGATAAATTTAATTGTATATTTAATGATTTCTCTATGATGTTTCAACATCAATTACTTGGCTCATCAGCATACGATGAACGAATAAATGAACAAATGAGTGTGAGTGTGCTCGATCAAAGAAAAAGTTTTCAATTCATAATGATTCTTTAATATAACAAGTAGTAAAGTATAGTCGGGCATGGCCGACCATATAATACCCTACACCATGAGTATATTTTTAAAATTTTTACTTTTTATAAAGAAATTTTTATGTTGAATATTATTCCAAAATATTTAAGCAATTTATTGATAAAAAATTTCTAAATGATGCTTTATATAGGTCAAATATGGACCGATCCTCGGGAAATTTGGGAAAAGGATATATTTTTAAATAACAGTTAGTTTTGTTGAGTTTCATTGCGATACAAATGGTTACAAGTCAATTTTAGACGTTTAAGACATTTTTTGAAGGGGGGTTTGTATGGGGGCTAGGGTGGGTTTTGTGGGTTAATGGACCGATTTCAACAATTTTCAATAGGCTTCGTCCCTGTGCCAAAAAACATGCTTGGTCCAAATTTCATCAAATTATCTTGAAAATTGCAGCCTGTACCTTGCGCACAAGGTTTACATGGACAGCCAGCCAGCCGGGCGGACGGACATGTCTTAATCGACTCAAAAAATGATTCTGAATCGATCGGTATACTTTAAGGTGGTTATTGGACCAATATTTTTGTATGTTACAAACATCAGCACAAACGTATAATACCCTCCCCACTATAGTGGTGTAGGGTAAAAAAATCTCCGATTACCAAGTGAAACGTGACCAACCAGACACCGTGGCAGACATTAGAAAACTAAACTGAAATCACACATTCCCTCACATACATAAACATGCTTCAAATGCTGATAGTTATTGAACCTAAAATGTTCATAAACAAATTAAAAATCTATATGTATGTATGTATGTTTGTGTGTTTATTTGTTATTTAAAATACTTGATAATATTTTACCGGTTTTATTTAAAAAAAAATATTATAGAATTAAAACAATAAACAAAAAACTATGTTTCTTAAAGGCATTAACCAGACCTCAACACTAACTTACTTGTTCTGCTCGTAATCATTGTTCAAATAATGTTCAAACACAATGAAACGTCGTGGCAACAACTTTTATTGCTTAAATTACTTCAATGTGCCACAAATTAAGGAAGCGTTTCATCAAACCTCATTTGTTGTTAACAACAGCTATTATTCTTAAACGAAAACAAACAAACTACATATTGCAAACGCAGCAAAAATGCTCAAATCAGTTGCTATTCTATTGCAATTGAATTATTGAAGCAAAGCATTATTACAAATACAATAATTATATCTATACATACATACAAGCATAGATATTTATAATTTTATTAATTGTACAATAGATATTTGCTATAATGACTTACAAACATAGTTTTATCTATTTTTATTTAAATTTAAAATTTATGAGAACTTTCATCTAAAATTGTTTTAAATAAAACGATGATGTTACTAATAAAAAGTTAAAATTGTTTTAGAGATTTTTACAAATTAATTAACTAATTAATTGCATACTTTGTTTCGATTTAATTAAAAGATTTCATGTTTCTATTACATTTAATTTTTAGCACACCCCGTGAATGAATGAACGCCGAGTGCTTTACAAGAGTACCTGGCATGATGCCCTACCCCACGGTGGTCCTTTTCATCCACTGGATAGACTTGAATAATGACATACCATCGCCGCTGAATCCTTCAATGAAGAACTCAGGTGGCAATTTTTATACCCTTCACCTTCGTGAGAAGGGTATAATAAGTTTGTCATTCCGTTTGTAATTTCTATAATATAATTTTCCGACCCTATAAAGTATATATATTCTGGATCCTTATAGAAAGCGGTGTCGATTAAGCCATGTCTGTCTGTCTGTCTGTCTGTTGAAATCAGTTTTTAGAAGTCCCCAGATATCAGCTAGATCCGAATCTTCAATAATTCAGTTAGACATGCTTGCGAGAAGATCGCTATTTAAAATCAGCAAAATCGGTCTATAAATAACGGAGATATGAGCAAAAATCCGAGACAACCTCTGAAAATTTCATCAAAAAAGCCACATTATTTTCATGCTTTGTTAAAAAAGCAACAACAACACTGTGAATTGGATAAAGATGTACATGTGCGTGGGGAAATGTATTTGGTTTTATTCAGCTGTGTATTTTTTTTGTATGTTTGGATGCCGTTCTGTTTTCACGAAGGTGAAGGGTATAACAAGAACAAGGAGATAAAGCAGTACTATGTTGGTAATACAGCTCATATTTGTTTGAGGGTGGTAATACTGTTTCACAGTGGTATTACAGTACAACGGTTAATATTTCTTTCTGCTACAGTTTATATTTGTTTGTGTGTATGTTATGTGTGACATGTGTGCAGAGATACAAAATAAATAAAAACTGTTTTTTAAAACATACTTGGTGAAGGGTATATAAGATTCGGCACAGCACAGCCGAATATAGAAATATTACTTGTTGTACATGGATTTGACCGGTCCATGTAGAAGCACTTTGCTGAATTTCTATCTAAACACGCAGCTGGAATGGCCTCTGTTGATTCGGCAACAGCACCTAGAGACGTAAACGGCGGAGCAAAGTACGAATCCACCAAATAAGCCGTGTACTTTGTTCTTACTCACAGGGACACATTGTGATAATTCTGATATGAACAGAGTATACTCTGAACATATCTGGACAAGGAAAGAACATTCAAAGGTATCATTTGTATATGATACCTTTCATCTATTATCATACAACGCAGCACACATGTTATTTATACGACACATTCACAAGAGAAAAACATACGACACATTTATTATAGGTAGACCCGAAATATTGACTTTACCTTACATTAGTCTTTTAACCGCAACTTACTCTTCCCGCGAATTTGGGTTTAAACCACAGCCACTACGTGGAACCTGAACCAACTGACTAGCCAGGACATAGTCCTACGGGCAACTGTCCACATGAGGTACCAGATTATGCGGTGCTCTGGTTTGATCTCTTTTCAATATATGCAAGGACTAAGCCAGGCAGTAGACCAAGAAGTGGGAGACTTTTAGCATGAGACAGAGTTGTTCTTATACGAATGAGAAGAATAACAAAACTAGTTTCCGAGTACGAGAAACTCCGTACCGCGAGAGAGATGAATAATATTCTTTCTCTATCTCTCACGTAAGATCAAAAGTTTTCTAGTGTGGACCGGTACTTATTATTCTCATTCGTATAGAAACAAATTAATGCAATTAACACGTAAGTTTCTAAGGCGAAAGTTTCTATGTGAAGGCATTAAGGAATCTTTAAAAGAGAATTAAGAAAAGTATGTTTAAATCTCTTAGAATCTAGTAAGGACCCTAGACTAAGACTAATATTTCGATGTAATATAAACGGTAAATGTCAAAGTGATAACTCAGGTTCCTAAGAAACCAAACATTTACTTCTTTAAAGACAGTCAATATTATCAAAAATTCGGTGCAATCACATTCTCTTTTCACTAAAAAACTTCGACAACATCTGTTATATAAGTAGATCACAAGATCTCTGAGTTTTGTGTATGTGCTATAATATTATAATTTTGAAGATATTTCGACTTTAACAAGTTGAAAGCGTAGAATAGTGCAATATTATCCATGTTAATCCATCTAGTAACTTCTTATAGAATGATGCCCTGATCAATGTGATCATCTCTTAGTTTGCCAAATTCTTCGAGTATGATCCTAGCAACAAGCTCTAAGTACCGTAAAGGTAATAGAGCATGTGTATCTTGGTCATAATGAACCAAAGGTCTTGAAAACTACGTAGATTTTCTTTGTAAACACTAAACTTACTAAGATTAATAAACATCACTTTATGAAAGAAAGAAAACGAGCTCTATATTCTAGTAATATCACTTTATATATCAAGATCACTTAGCACATTTAACCAACCATATTATTACCATTTATTTAGCAAATATAGCTATTTATGTTTCTAAACAAGTACCAGAATATCACATTTTACATATAATTTAAATTGAAATGTTACTTAAATTATAGACATTTTTAATGGCTGCAGGTGTAAGAACTGATCAAATGCTTATACGTTACCATTTAAATATTGTCAATCAATAGCTTTATTGTGAAATTTAGTTTTAATTATAAATAATTTATTATTAATATTTTAGCTTTAACTAAGTATTACAAGCATATAAAAAATTAACATATTAATTTAGATTAAAAATGGAATGTTGAAATACAAATTTTGAAACTAATTATTAGAAGAATTGTTTAAATAATTTAAATAATTAGTTTTAATTAGCAATGTGGATGATTGGATATTAGTTAAGATGTAGAATTAGTTTGAATTCGCTGTGAAGCTTCGACTATATTTAGAACTGTTTATTGTTTTGACTATAGACCAGCCTATAGTCTTGACTATAGACCAGCCTATAGTCTTGACTATAGACCAGCCTATAGTCTTGAATATAGACCAGCCTATAGTCTTGACTATAGATCATCCTATAGTCTTGAATATAGACCAGCCTATAGTCTTGACTATAGATCAGCCTATAGTCTTGACTATAGACCAGCCTATAGTCTTGACTATAGACCAGCCAATAGTCTTGACTATAGACCAGCCAATAGTCTTGACTATAGACCAGCCTATAGTCTTGACTATAGACCAGCCTATAGTCTTGACTATAAACCAGCCTATAGCCTTGGCTATAGACCAGCCTATAGTCATGACTATAGACCAGCCTTTAGTCTTGACTATAGTCTTGACTATAGACCAACCTATAGTCTTGACTATAGACCAGCCTATAGTCTTGACTATAGACCAGCCTATAGTCTTGACTATAGACCAGCCTATAGTCTTGACTATAGACCAGCCTATAGTCTTGGCTATAGACCAGCCTATAGTCTTGACTATAGACCAGCCTATAGTCTTGACTATAGACCAGCCTATAGTCTTGACTATAGACCAGCCTATAGTCTTGACTATAGACCAGCCTATAGTCTTGACTATAGACCAGCCTATAGTCTTGACTGTAGACCAGCCTATAGTCTTGACTGTAGACCAGCCTATAGTCTTGACTGTAGACCAGCCTATAGTCTTGACTGTAGACCAGCCTATAGTCTTGACTATAGACCAGCCTATAGTCTTGACTATAGACCAGCCTATAGTCTTGACTATAGACCAGCCTATAGTCTTGACTACAGTTTATTATAGTCTTGACTATAGACCAGCCTATAGTCTTGGCTATAGACCAGCCTATAGTCTTGACTATAGACCAGTCTATAGTCTTGGCTATAGACCAGCCCATAGTCTTGACTATAGACCAGCCTATAGTCTTGACTATAGACCAGCCTATAGTCTTGACTATAGACTAGTCTTTAGTCTTGACTATAGACAAATCTTTAGTCTTAACTATAGACTAGTCTTTAGTCTTAACTATAGACTATTCTTTAATCTTGACTATATACTATCCCTTAGACTTAACTATAGACTAGTCTTTAGTCTTGACTATAGACTAATCTTTAGTCTTGACTATAGACTAATCTTTAGTCTTGACAATAGACAAGTTTTTAGTATTAACTATAGATAAGTCTTTAGTATTGACTATAAACCAGTCGTTAGTCTTGACTATAGACTAGTCTTTAGTCTTGACTATAGACTAGTATTTAGTCTTGACTATAGACTAGTATTTAGTCTTGACCATAGACTAGTATTTAGTCTTCGCTATAAACTAGTTCATAATCTTGGCTATGGACCAGTCTTTAGTCTGGACTATAGGCTAGTCTTTTGTCTTGACTATAGACTAGTCTTTTGTCTTGAATATAAACCAGTCTATAGTCTCGACTATAGACAAGTCTTTAGTCTTGACTGTAGATCAGCATTTAGACTTGACTATAGTCTAGCCTTTAGTATTGACTATAGACTAATCTTTAGTATTGACTATAGACTAGTCTTTAGCATTGACTTTAGACTAGTCTTTAGTATTGACTTTAGACTAGTCTTTAGTATTGACTATACACTATTCTGTAGTATTGACTATAAACCAGGTATAGTCTTGACTATAGACAAGTCTTGTCTTGACTATGGACTAGTCTTTAGTCTTGACTTTAGGTTAGTCTTTAGCCTTGACTAGAGACTAGTCTTGACTAAAGACTAGTCTTGACTATAGACAAGTCTTTACTTTTAACTATAGTCTAGTCATTAGTCTTGACTATTGATTACTCTTGACTGTAGACAAGTCTTTAGTCTTGACTATAGACAAGTCTTTAGCCTTTTTTTAGCCTAGTCATTATAGTAGACCAGTATGTCATGACTATAGAGCAGTTTATATTCTTAACTTTAGACTAGTTTATAGTCTTGACTATAGAATTGTTTATAATATTGACGATATACCATTTAGTTGTCTTGACTAAAGTCTTCGCTATAGAACACTTTATATTATTAACTATATATTAGTTAATACAGTTTATTAGAGACTAGTCTTGAGCATAAACTAGTTTATAGCCTTGATTATAGACCTGTTAAAGACCAGTATTAATAATGGAATAGTCCATAGCATCTACTATAGAATAGCCTCATCTATTAACCACTCTATTTTCTTGATTGTAGCCCCTAGTATAGTCTATAGAGTATAGTCTTGACTATAGAGTCTATAGTAAAGACCAATTTATTATCTCGACCTATAACTATGGTTAATTTTAAATCAGTCTATAGTTTCGACTATTTCCCTGTCTATAGTTTAGACTGTATACCAAGTATTTACCAGGATATAATCATGGCTAGAGACTATACACCAATATACTTTCTTTATTACAGACTTTCTTTAGTATAGATAGGTATAGACTGATAGGTATTGATTTAAGACTTGCATTTAGACTGAATTGTAGTCTTAACTATAAACTATACCGTAGTCTTGAATCATGACTCTTGACTCCATGCATGCAAAAATCGTCCGTATCAACATAGTGAAGTGTAATTATTATTCTATCAAAACATTGCATGCGAATTATTTTTCAAAGTTTTCTCTTAAATGAAGTCTTTGGCCCTTAATATTACTGAAGGTCAGACATTTCAGATCTCGAGTATAAATTTCATAAATTATAGCTACAATAGCAATAAAAAACAAAAATAGTGAAACAGAAAACAACATAAATAAGTACCAAGTTTTGTATATTAACAAAAAAAAAAAAAAAAATAAATAAACTTAAAATAACAATAATGAAAACCAGTTTCAAAATGTTAGTATTTCTTATTGTAGTTGTTGTTTTTTTATTATTAATGAACTGCAAAAATGAGAAGTCTTCAAACAAAACAAAAAAACAACAACAATTAAGACGCCGAACATATGAGCAAAAGAAGAATTAACACAAAACAAATGACAGTGAAAAACACAAAGTAAAACAATAATAATAATAAACAAAGAGGCGACAATCAAATTTTCTTTATATTCATATGTTGTTGTTGTTGCTGCTTGTTTCAACAAGTTAAAAGTTAAAAAAAAAACAACAGTGACAATTACTCGGTTGGAACCATTTGGAGCACAACATACAACAATTAAGTTTCTGTGTTTGTGCAATTCTCATACGGGTGATCGATGACTAGAATTTAGAAACAACCATGATTAATGCAAAAAAAAAAACAACAACAACAGCAAAAGTTAATGAAATTAAAAATAACACAAAGAAGAAAAAAACAGTGACAAAAATATCAGATCCGGTATCTTAAGCTACATTCGAATGTTATAAATAGTACGACATTATTAAATTGGAATTTGTGGAAATTTAATCTATAAATGCGAAACAATTTAACACAAAGAATGCAATTAGTCAAGGACGACTAAGTGATGACCCTATGATAAAAAAAAAAAATGAAACATTTTTGCACTTAGAGAATTACTTATTAGAGGAAATAAGAAAAAACTTGGATGGTTTACCCTCAATTGATTAATTACAACTGTCGTTAGATAACAGTTAAAAAAAGGATGGAGGAAGAAGTCAAGATTATAGATCAGTTTATTGACCAGTCTATAAACTTGGCTATGACTATAGAACTGCGATGTCATCAGCAACTCGAAGTTCCATTTTTAGGTCGAATATACCGTTGTATATAAAATTCCATTAGAGTGGACCTAAAACCAATCCCTGGTTACTCCTGATGATATATTCTACGATTCCGTACCTTTGTCTGATTCAAACCACAGTGTTCTGTTAAAGAAGTCATTTTTAATATTTAGTCAAGATTATAGACTGGACTTTAGTCAAGACTGTAGACTTGTCTATAGTCAAGACTGTAGACTTGTCTATAATCAAGACTGTAGACTTGTCTATAGTCAAGACTGTAGACTTGTCTATAGTGAAGACTTTAGACTTTTCTATAGTCAAGACTTTAGACTTTTCTATAGTCAAGAATTTAGATTTGTCTATAGGCAAGACTTTAGACTTGTCTATAAGCAAGACTTTAGACTTGGCTTTTTATAGTCAAGACTATAGACTTGTCTATAAGCAAGACTATAGACTGACTATAGACTTGTTTATAGTACAATGGTATATTCAACCTAAAAATCTCAGAAGAAGCGACCTTGGTAGGATTTGCGGATGACAGCCATGCTGGATAAAAGCCATGAATCTACACCTGGAAGGCCACAAAACAGAAAGAGAAAAAGAGAAACTATCTCATTTATAATAGGATCATCCGGAATGAAATCAGCGTAATCTGAAAAATATGTAGGCATAATGATTGATGATAGGCTCAGCTTAAAAAACACATGAACTACGCATGCAAGGAGACAATAGTGGTATAAAACATCCTACAAAGAATGATGCTAAACATTGGCGGTCGCAGACAGAGCATCTTTATGGTGAACCAATATGGAAAAGTGCATTTACTAAAACATTAACGAAGGGTATGATTTCCATACATAGCAGAAGCTATCGGAGGGTATGTAGTGTCTTTCGTACAATTTCTACAGATGCAGCAAACGTAGTAGCAGGTATAATACCTATAGACCTAGCAGTCGGAGAACTTTCGGCAGAAATCAAAAAGAAAGAAATAAGTCATATAGAAAGAGAAAAAAACATGTAGAAAGGCAAAGGAGGGACGTTGGACCATTAAACTATTCCCAAGCATGGATAAATAGAAGACAAGAAACTGCGAAGCATGTAGTCTTTATTTGCCCCCAATTCTCAGACTTACGAACATCGCTAGAGTCATGCATAAGAGAAGAACTAAACCCAGAAATTACTCGAAAATTGCGGGACAAATCTCACACAATAAATGTGGACCAAACCGCGAAGTAGTAACTGGTGGCAGTTTCGCGGAGTGTGGTGGAGGTTGATGATGCAAGTGGTTTTAGTCGGTAGAAATCCAAAATACCACTATACAAAAAAATCTTGACTATAGATCGGTCTTTAATCTTGTTTATAGACAAGTCTGTAGCCTTGACTATAGACTAGTCCATAGTCTTGACTATAGACAAGTCTTTAGCTTGACTAAAGACCAGTCTTAAGTCTTGACTATAGACCAGTCTATTTTTACTAGTCTATAGTCTTAGCGATAGACTAGTATACAATCTTAAACATAGACCAATCCTGACTATTGTCCGGTCTATATTCTTGATTATAGTCCAGTCTGTGGTCATGACTATAGTGTAAAAAATTTTACCTAATCATGGACTTAATGAATTTGCAATTTTTTTCAAATGACACAAACAAATTAAATTTCTACCTCAGCACAGTGTAGGTTGCACAAATAGCAACAATTCATCATTATTTTAACTGGTAAAAGGAAAGACTAATAAACAATTAAGCTGAAACAATAAAAAAAACATTTAAAGAAGCTGATTTTTTATTTCAATAATCATAAAACAAATATTAATGATCTGATCAGATGTTTATATGTGGGATTTTGAAAAAAAAAATAAATGTCAAGAGAGAATGTGCACACAAACACAATTACACAAGTGTGAAGAAAAAATGCTGTATTAAAGTAAACTGGCGATTAAATAAGGTGACCAGATGGATGACAATAACAAAAATGTTTTATTGTCTATAAAATTAGTAAATGTATTAAAATCTGCATTATAGAAAATGTTTAGACCTGATATTGCCAAATAGGTCTCTAAACAAAAGTCTGTTTTAAATAAAAATTTTATTTTGCTTTAAGTATATTAATATAATATAATATATATTTAAGTATATTAATATAACCTTAACTTGAATTGAAGTTTTGTTTTCCATTTTTCAAATGCTGTGGGCAGTTTATGGCAAAAATATGTATTTCTTAATATTTATTTAACTCTTATTATTTCCACAATAATTATGTGTTATAAGTTGTGTTTCTGTTGCATCTATCAACATCGCCATCATCAGCATCAACGTCTAAAACTACATTAAGAATGACGTTAACTTTAGTTAGTTTTTTTTTTAATGGCGAAACAAATAAATAAAACTTCAAGCTATCAAACACGGAATCCCCAAAACTAGCCGCGTCATCATGTCGATCTATTCGTCTGTCCGTTTGTCTGTCTCTCTGTCTATCTAGTCATTCATCCATTCGTCATTGTTGAAAGTATTAATTTAAGTGGTAACTGTGTATAAATACGCTGACTATCTTTAGCAAAACAATTTGATATATAGTGTGTGTTATAATTATAAAACGAGTGATGCTTTTGCTAAACAAGTAACTACCAATGTCGAATTAAAGGGTCAATATTATACATAAGTAGCTTGTGATAATCACTGATTACCGTTTATTTATATCAAATAACCATTCATTATTTAGGGCCAAATCTTTAGGTAAAGTATAAAGGATTAATAAAGTAATCAATTAGTTAATTTTGTTTGCTAGCGTAAGCGTCCATTGGAGGTGGTTTAAATCAGGGATGGCAAAATTGGTACGATGGTACTTTTTTTTGATACTATTTGATGTGCAAAAGTACCGTGATACTCCCCCGTCTTATTTGATACTTTCAGGGCTACAATTTCAATATCAGATTATCGTTTAACCGGTAGTAAATCTGTCCGTTAAAGTAATTTTTTTTTGTATGGGAACTTTCAATAAATCGTTTTGAAATAACAAGAGAATTAGAATATGGGGATAAAAGTTTATTTAAAATTTGAAATATTTTTTAATTTTTTTTTTTGCACTTATTCTCGAAAATGCATTAAATAAAAGTTGTAGGAAACAGCTACTAAAGTTCTCTATAACTTTAAAATTCGTATTCTGAGTGGACACACAGGATTACGAGCACATTTATGCAAAATTGGACGTGCGGATTCAGACGTATGTAGAGCATATGGAGAGGACAGTGAAACTCTGAAGCACTTTCTTTGCCACTGTCAAGCATTTGTCGAAGTTAGATCCAACTATCTTGGAAGTGATGTTATTCCGGAAATAACATTCCCGACTAACACTGATTTGATGTAGTACACATCCTCCTATCAATCTAACCTAAGTACTTTGAGATCCAATAAAGTACTCTCTGAAATATTTTTTGATACTGAAAAAAAATCTCTTTTTCCATCCCTGGTTTAAAATTAAAGAAGAAATGCGAAAGTGTATCAGCTGATCCCGAAAATTAATATATTTTTATATATTAATATGTTTTAATTCTTAATTAGTTTAAATAGCAGACACTTTAAAATACAAAATACATGTTTTTTGTTTTATTTTTTGGTAATTTTCATATTACACCTAGAGTTGTCTTCTTCTTTTTTATAAAACATGTATTGTTTTGATAACAAACAGTAGCGTTACTTGTTGTTTTGTATGGCAACACTGCGAAGTTTAATCTTGTACTCATCATTAAATGGGATTATGTCCATAATTACTGCTACCATCTGATCTGTTTGTTTGTAAACGGAATTGACGTTTTTGCATATTGGAATTTAAGAATCGGACAGCATAGGTAAGAGAATAGATAGATGAGGTAGTAAATTGCTTGTACATGTAACGGTGGAACCATGTACGAAAATTGCCACCTTCGGGTTCTTTGCAGGACACAAAGGTTCGGTGATGAGTTGCCTGTTGCTCACCTTGTGATTGAAAAAGTACCATCAGGGTGTACTGAATACAAGGTAATACCATTAGCCCATCTAATCATAGTGATGATTTTTTATACATAGACACAGGCCAAACGTTTGTTAAACTACATAATTGATAATCGTTCGTTTGCTCTCAAGTACTGGTACTTTGTTAAGTATACCACGATTACCATCGTGAAATAGGGCATTTAGCAGGTGTTCACGTAAGCCCTCGTCTTCTGTTTGGTGAGCTGAGCCCTAAATGTATTCTCCACACATAACAGTAAGGATATCGGACTGTATGGCTTGATCAGGTTTTTAGTCTTTATATCAATCAATCTCAAAACTCTGTATGGTGATGTGGGTTACGTATATCTTGTTTTCTAACATCATTCAGAAGTATCATTCTTCGAATAGCAATGCCTCTTTCTTCATTAGATCTTTACTTTGAATTCTGTTTTAATAACCTAACGAATTTTATAGAGAGTTTAACGTACATGTAGCTTGGATATAAGTGATAGCACTACACCAAGACTACACTGGCAACGTTTCCGATATATTTCCACTAATGTGGCGGCACTACAGCGATTTTTAGGGATTTGACAAAAGGCGGTTATAGGTCATCAATGTATATTTTCAATGTGTTCAAGGAGGCTATAAATAAATATCGGACATATCATAATGCGTTGCTATATGGGTCAGGTGATAAGGTTTAACCGAAATCTTTAAGGTTAAGGTCATAACCGAAATCTGTTTCAGATATGAGCTTTGTACCATATATATAATCGCAAAAGAAGAGCGATTGATCTTGTCATCAATGAGGCGGCACTTACAGAGATTTTAATTAATTTGGCAAAAGGCGGTTATAGTACATCAATATATATTTTCAATATGTTCCGGGAGGCTTTAAACAAATATCGGGAATCGGAATTTCTAAAAATGCGTAGGAATGTGTTGCTATATAGATTGGACATTGGCGATAGACGATGGGGAGAATCACAAATATGGGGAAATTCACAAATATCATATAAAGAGACACAAATAAGAGAGGGAGAGATAAGATCCTCCATAGAGAGAGAAAGTCCGATTGTAAACAGTGAAACTTTGGGTCAATTTCTTCTTATTTCGTGGCTAATGCGCGACCATGGAAAATACTGATTGGAAAATCCTATATAGTCCTTTTTTGTCTGATGAACGGAGTCTTAGTTTCCGATATTTTTATGGAAATACAGGAAACTGAGACTCCGTTCATCAGACAAAAAAGGACTGATTTTCCAATCATTATTTTCCATGGTCGCGCAATAACCACGAAATTAGAAAGAGATAAGATCCTCCATAGAGGGAGAGAAAGTCCAATTGTAGACAGTGAAACTTTGGGCCAATTTCTTTCTCGCAGTCAGATTTTTGTGGAAATACTGGAAACCGAGACTCCGTACAAAGGACTATAAAGGATTTTTCTATTAGTATTTTCCGTGATCGCGCCATAGCCATGATAGCAGACTAATTTTATTTCTTTGCAGCTGATCTAAACATTCACCTTTCAAACTAACTTAATCCTATGAATCTTTGGAATAATAAGGTGACTCTAACAATAAAAAGATAAGGTACCCTTCTCAGAATGAGCAAGTATGATTGACCAACGAGATTATGGACACAAAATTATATTGAAAGTGAAACAATTTCTTCATCATTGCTTGGTTTTTGTCAAATTATGGGAATTTGAGACTCTGAACATTAGACAATTAAGGACTCTATAGGATGTTTCCAATCAGTATTTTCCAAGGGTGCACAATAGTTTCAATAGCAGCCTTTTTTTAACAGTTCCTTTTAAACTATTCTAACCTTGTGGGTCTTCATATAATGCTTAACTGATTTTGGAAGAAGTTTATTGGGAAAGTAGCGAATTTTACCGATATCTCGTTAGTATGAAGGTTATTCAACAAAATATTATTCATTCATCAGATATTTAAGATCTCTATAGGATCTTTCTCATCAGTCTTTTAGCAGGCTATTTTTAACATTTGCTTCCAAATTAACCTAAACTTATGGGTCTACATATAATGCCTAACTGATTCTGGAAAAAGTTTATTCGGAAAGTTGCAAATTTTACCGATATTTCATTAGTATGAGAGTTATTCTGTAAAATATTGTTCATTATTTTAAAATTATTTCCAATGCTGTATATTTGTAGTTATTTTTATAAAGATCATATTGTATCATCATTTTTATATACATATATATTTTTAATGACTATTTCAAATACTTTTTACACATCTTTTTTTGGTGTTAAAATGTTGTTAATAGTAAAATATTTTGTTCACTGTGTTCTCTTATTCTTAATTAAATTTTGTACATTTTCTGTACAACAAAAATTAATGTTTATATAGATTAGATATGATTATCTTATATGTTTTTAGGGCATAAATGTTTATGTTAAAATATTTAGGAAGAAAAACAAAAAACAAGCTAACTCATGCAAAACTCTCAAATATTTTTGTGTGTATTTTAGTTATTGATACATCCCACTTAAAATTTAAAAAAAAAATAAACTCTATAGTTTTTTTTCATTAAAATTTAAATACTTAAAGTTATTAATATTAACTAAAAGCATTCTAGAATAATCAGTCCATTGGATGGATAGCTTTGAAAATTGTACTCAAATGAAAAATTTTGTAAGAAAAACTTGACATTTTTCTAAGTTAAACTTCTTAGTCATTTGCCATTAACAGACCATGTCTCTAAAATTGTGCAGGTGTTTATTTATTTCTTACAGTATTTACTTCTTTCCGCCATTATATTTTTCAAACAAAAAAAAATTCAAGATTTTTATCAATGTTAATGATGATTGTCAGTTGCTTTAGAGGAGTTTAAATTGGTGCATTGAAAACCCCACATAAGATAAACTTTTAATGTCTCTCATTTCCTTTACATCCAAAATATGAATTTAACAAATTATTAAAATCTAGTAACAAATCTTATTTATAAAACTAATGCTACAGGTGTTTAAGTATCTTTTGAAAATTTATCTTTAAATCCGAGTATGTAAAATAAAGAGGCTAAATAACCTATTGATAACTATGTATGTAATAAATGCTCTATTCAAACTAACTAAGGTGAAATGCCAAACTATGGTCTTGTGGCAGTCAGCTTAACAGCACAGATCGTTTCACAAGGAGTGAGTTAGTTAGTTAGTTAATTAGATAGATAGATAGTTAGTTCTAGACTCTCTCTCAACTCTCTTCCCCCCGGGGTCTGTTCCCGTGGAACAGAGGTGCCACCAATACCTCTAGTCTGCCGAGACTATAAACTGGTGATGATCAAGTGTATCCTCGGTCTTTCCTAGGAATGATTTGACATGGGGTCTAACCAGAAAACCAGATAACCTAGTACTACGGGTGGTCATTTGTCTACAGGACTTGGATAATTCTTTCTTCGAACAAGTCTGTGTACAAAGCAGCATATGCTGGATTCCTACACCCGATCGGTATCTCTTACCGTTCGTGTAGTGGGACGCCAGTATATGCTGGGAAATTGATAGGTTGCCTGTTTTCCCGTAGAGTGATCTTTATGATCATGGGAATTGAACTAAGGAGAAAATTAGTGAAAGATCGGGAAAGTCTTCATATATTGGAGATTAGTACTGATTTAGTATGCCTTTTTGGCTGCTTTGAATATTTTTCCACTGGGTATCACTCAGCGAAGGAGACCATACTAGAGCAGCATAATTGACCACTAACCGACCAATTGTTTTATAGGTAGCCAATTGTTTTTAACAAGGTTTCTTTGTCCATTCCCCAAGTGCTGTCGGCTGGCGCTTTGAGGAGCTTGTTTCTACTTCGCAATCTGTGCGTAATTGCAGTGGCATGATCTGAGGAAGTAAACAGGCTGACCCCCAAAATCTTTGGGTGCTTCACAGTCGGTATTTGATTTTCATCAGTACGACGCCTAGGTTCAGGTTTACCTCCTTCGTCCAGGAGGTGAAAAGTGTAGCTGAAGACTTTGCTGGTGATAGTTTCAGCAACAACTACACATTTCCTTTGTTACATTGATCGGTTCATAAAAGAGGTTGTTCTAATCCATTTTGTTGGGTATTTCGGATTACCAAATATGTCTCTAGGTGCTGTTGCCGAAACAACAGAGCCATCTCAGTAGTGTGGTTGCGCGGGCTTAAAGAGGTTAAGGAATGCACTGGAATGGGTCATTAGATGTTGGGGATTGCATTTTAAATAATGCAATCTTTCAGGACATCATAAGGGTGGTCATCATTAGGTATAAAAGGAAGATCGCTTTCACCTGATGTTGGGGTTAGTCTCTCCTTCTATTGACTTCAGACTAGTGATTGCTTTTTTTCTTGTCGGGCTGTGCATTAGGCTTAAGCCTATGCTGCCTGTCATTCCGCAGCGGGGATATTATGGCATCGTGAACAGGCACATCCATGTACAAAAATTGCCAATTGAGTTCTTCATTAAAGGATTTATGGGCAATGGTAGACCGTTGTCAAGTCTACCCAGTGGATAAAAAAGACCATCGTGAAATAAGGCCGTCAAGCACTCGACATTCTCTCCCCTGAATGACTTTAAAAAAAATGACGAATTTAAGACATGCGCTTTGCTTTAGAACTTGAGTAAACTTACCTCATGTCTTTACATTTGTAAAACCTAGTTCGCCTTCAGTTACTGCATAACTGCAGAGACGGACTATCAAATCAATGATATCATGTATTCATCAATCTCTTCAAGAATGCCGTGCGTTCATGCATAGATCACCCTGTTATTCCGTCAACATTGACTTCAGAAATATTTGGTTGCAGAAAGTACAGATCGAATAAATTATTTCCTTATCATAGAGATATACTGTGGCAAGTCATGTGTGATTTAAGTAAACTTCAAAAGTTTTGAATTAAAACCCAATGAAGGAAAAATACGGATTAGCTCCAATATATCGTTCCATTATTTAAACTAAGTTCACCCAACTTCATCGATCTGCAATACCAATCATCCAACTTAAACACCCAACATTTGTACCTAATATAAGTCCAATCCCCAATACCGTATTAGCAGTTAAGAACACCTGTTCAAAGTATTAATTAGTTTGAGGACCCAACTGACTTTAGTTATAAATAGCTCATCTAAAAATCGAGTTAGTTTGAGGACCCAACTTACTTTAGTAAATTGGGCACAAAAGACAAACCAGTTTCAAATTAATTCGATGAGTCTACTTTCGAGATCCTACTGATAGGATTATGTATTTTTTTTTCGTGAGCTGCCTATGACGATTATGAAACTATTGGAAATTTTAAAAGTTCCATTACTGTTATGATGTTGCAACATAAAACCTTGAACTTTTCCATAATTATATCTAGAACCTGCATCATATGTGACTAATGGATTTCAATGACTTTGGTAAAATCTTAACAATAATAAGGAGATTTTTTTGCAAGAACCTGAAACCATCTTGTTTATATAGAAATTTGAACAATATGAAAATAAGATTTCAATTTAATTTGTTTTGTTTCTCTGAAACTCTCTCCTTAGAGTAAGAGTTTTACACTAGCTGTCATATTATACCCACCCGCACTGTTTAGAAATCTGTATAAGGTGGAAAGAAATTAACAAAGTGACATCTCATGGGAGGTGGCTACAGTGTTTTTCACACTGTTTTTATTTAAGTTTAAAAGAGATGTCAATGACCAAATGTCATGTAGTTTAAAAATGTTGTTGACAGGTCCATATAATTTGAGACGAGTAATTGGCATGTGAAAAAAACAAACGACAGTGTATAAACGTTTTAAGAAATATACATTCCAAAATGTGGGTGAATATTTTTAATTAATATATAATATTATTTTTTGGGTGTGTTTATATTAAGGTTTCACCTGGCCTAGATTTTAATTGTAACTTATCTAAGTTATGTAAATGCAACTTTAACATGTCAGTCATATAATTCAAAGTGTTTTTTTTTTTTTTTTTTGGTTTTCTCAAGCAAATTTTATTTCGAAAGTAGCAATGTTGCAAACTAGATCCTACCACGCATGAAATGTTAGATTTCTCAGATTTAAAACAGCTAGAGTTATGTTTGTTTGTTTATTTGTTCAGATGTATGCATTAGTAAGATTTTGTTGAAATAATCCTTGAACTAAAATTGTATACCTGATACAACATTTTATTTATTTATATTTAGTATGTAACTATAACTTTTAAGTTTTAAGTTTTTTTTTCTGTTTTTACATGACAGGTGTCTTTGTGTCTGCTCTCAATTCATGGACAAAAAAAAAACGAATAAAATAAAACGCATAAAAATTTTTATCACTATTGCGTTATTATTGAGTAAAAATTGCAACTTTTATTTATGCCACTTTGAAATGCATAATCTATAGTTTGCAAAATAAACTAGTCTACAATTTCCAAATACTATCGAATAAATTTCAAAACTGCTACAATAAAATTAAAAAAATTGAAAAAAAAAAATCTAAGAAAAATTAACATTTTTTAAGGCAAACCATGAGACTATGTTGTTGTTCATTGGAGACTAAACACTGGCAACACTTCAGCAAGATGTAGTAAATCAATTTGATTTTACTTGTTGTTATACCCTACACCACTATAGTGGGGAGGGTATTATACGTTTGTGCTGATGGTTGTAACATACAAAAATGTTGGTCCAATACACACCTTAAAGTATACCGATCGATTCAGAATCATTTTTTGAGTCGATTAAGACATGTCCGTCCGTCTGTCCGGCTGGATGGCTGTCCATATAAACCTTGTGCGCAAGGTACAGGCCGCAATTTTCTAGATAATTTGATGAAATTTGAACCAAGCATGTTTTTTGGCACAGGGACGAAGCCTATTGAAAATGGTGGAAATCGGTCCATTATTTCACCTAGTCCCCATACAACCGTACCTCCCGATTTGAACTTTTTTATGTCATAATTACGTCAAATATTCTATTATCTCTCTAAAAATTGGTACAAATAAGTTTTATATAAGTATAAATGACACTGCAGATTTTCGTAAGGATTGACCCTTATTTGACCCTAGCCCCCATACAAACCCCCCATCAAAAAATGTCTTAAACGTCTTAAATTGACTTGTAACCATTTGTATCGCAATGAAACTCAACAAAACTAACTGTTATTTAAAAATATATCCTTTTCCCAAATTTACCGAGGATCGGCCCATATTTGACCTATATAAAGCCTCATTTAGAAATTTTAGTTTTTTTATCAATAAATTGCTTAAATATTTTGGAATAATATTCAACATAAAAGTTTCTTCATAAAAAGTAAAAATTTGAAAAATATACTCATGGTGTAGGGTATTATATGGTCGGCCATGTCCGACTATACTTTCCTATTTGTTTTTTGTTTATGTAGATCAATGTTGTAGTTAAAATTGAAAACAAATTCAATACTTTTTTAATGGAGTTGAAATTCTTCAACATTTTTTTTTTTTAATTTATTTTTATTTTTTTTTCTGTTTGAATTTAATTTTTTTAAAAGTCATTACTTTTAATGAATTTAATTGTCACCAAATGTGTATTACAATTAAAAATTCATTTAATGACAAATGATAATTTGTTGACGAAAATAAATAAATAAATAAGTTTGTACAATCTAAATGTTTGTCCACCAAAATAAAATTATTGAAAGATAATGTCAAATCTGCGGCAAAATATAATTTTACTTTAAGAGCGAATTTTTGAGTTGGCAATCAAATGAAAATTAATAATCAGATTAGTTAATCTAAAAGTAAATCAATTTTGTTGTTAATCCGCTTTGTTAATTTTGTGTACAAGATTAAACTTTGCAGTGTTGCCATACAAAACAATAGAAAACGTCACAGTTTGTTTTAAAAACAATACATGTTTTTGCATTTTGCATTTCTTGCTAAAGTTTAAACCACCTCCATTGGGCGCTTAAACTAGCAAACAAAATTAACTGATTGAGGGCGAGTTTTACTGATAGAGATAATCTTCATTCTTTGGTTAAACCGGGTTTAATATATGTTTCGTGTTTTTCAGTTATCAGTAAAGTTACTTATTATCTTAGTTTAACTGAGTGTAATTGGCCAATTAAACTCAAGTTATAAGTGAGAAAACACAATTAACAAAAACAATAAAACAATGATTTCGGAAAAACAAAAACTTAATACTTTAAGTAAATTGCAATTTTCAGATTTGTTTTATTTTATTTATTATTGTTTTAAATATTTATTTAACATTTTTCTAAAATTTTACATTTTACAAAAGTATTGTTTGCAAAAAACAGTTGTTCATTGTTTATGTTTTTGAGTGAAAAGTTGGCAATACTAACAAAGTTAACTGAGCTTAAATCTAAAACTGAAAAACACAATCATCGGTTAAATTCCGCCTAATTTTTTCCGTGTTTAATCTAACAGCAAGTTAAGCCTAGTTTAACTGAGGAGTAAGAAACCCGGCCTGAGTATTCAAAAACAACTTTCGAGGATTAATTTTAATTTAATACCTTATCCTTCACTTTCAAACTTAAAAGACTTTAAAAACATAGTCAGAGGTAATGTTAGAATAAGCTTTACAGACAGATAGATCTATATTTAGGGTGTTCCCTAAATATTGATACTCATATGACTCGACATGCCTACCTCAACGGTAAAACTATTGATAGTGCACTGGATAAGGTGGTTAGTTGTGTTGAATACAATTTGCTCTTAACAATTGAGGCTTTTAGGGATTTGCTTAATAAGGTCAAAGTCGATAGTTTGTATGCTTAAGAGCCCTTCACACGACCAGACTTTACATAAAATGAAATTCCATCCGTATAACAAAAAAGAGAATAAAAGTCATATATGATTTATTTTGTGTACTTACACGATTGATATAAAACAATAACAAAGTAAGATGAAAACAGCTGTTTTTACATAAAAATACCAAATTACTTGTGCAAAAGAGCTGAGGAGGCTCTGAATACGGCCTTAAACTGGGCACAACCGATTGGGCCTCAATTTTTACCCGGCAAAAACGGAAATCTATCTTTTCACAAGAAAGACAACAAATTCTTCTTATACTAAACCTTGATTTCTAGGCAAGAAGATACAAGTAACAGACAAAGTTAAATACTTAGGTGTAATCCTCGATAGGAGAACTAAAGACATGAAATGGGGTCTTATTATGACAAATTGGCTTTATAAAAGAGTAATTAGACCAATTCTAGCTTATGCCTCAATAATCTGGTGGACTGCTTAAGACAAAAAGTGCAATATCAAACTACTGCAGGGAATTCAGCTTATAAGTAGATCATTTGTGTACTACTGGAAACGTTGCTAGATATTCCACTCATTGAAACATATTTAAGACGAACGGCTCTTTACTTTAGGCGAACTGGTCAAAAGCGGTTATAGGACACGTAATCAATGTATACTGGATACATTGGAAGGTTATACACAATCATCGGACTGCCTGACACAGAATGTGTCGGAAACTTTGAAACGCTAATCCCAAAAAGAATGTTTTGGTCAAGCGGAACATTGGAACAAATACCAGTAGGAATCCGGTGTTATACGGAATTTGGGAACAAAATGGGGCTGGGGTTTTATATTGAAGACCCAGAAACAGAAATGTACCAAGCTTCCAGGCAGTAGTACGAGCAATAAGGGAATGCATAAATTGGATAAGAATAAATATGGCACCCACAACGCTTAATCTATTTACCGAAAGCCACAAGGCAATTAGGGTGACATCAGGCGATAGAACTAAATCTAAGACCGTATTGGATTGTAAGATAGCTTTAACTGAATACATTCCCAAAGGTAAGGTTTACATCATATGAGTACCAGCCCACTCGGGAGTAGTCGGCAACGAAAGGGCGAATGGCGTGACCCTGACGAGATCAATACACAGGATTACGGGCACATCTATGCAAAATTGGAGTGCGGATTCAGCAAATGTAGAGCATGTGGAGAGGACAGTGAAACTGTGGAAGTTAGATCAAAGTATCTTAGAAGTGATGTTATTCAGGAAACAACATTCCTGACTAACACTGATTGGAAGATTCTTAGGAATTACGTTTAGGAAACTGAATTTCTAAACATTGAAAAATAATTCATTGAATTATTTTTTTTACAATAAAGAGCACATAACAGTCCCGATAGCGGCCTAGGTATATTTCTTTGGATTTGATGATGACGACCCGTGTAACCTAAGTTTTTATTACTAGATAGATATGGTGAAATTGAATTATTAATCGTTTTCTATGGCACTGTCCCGGTCCGGGGAGACTTAAAGTGTCCTTTAAGATTGTGTTTATTCTGCATTACGATTGTCGTTTTCTATGACATTGTCCAGACCCGGGGAGACTTAAAGTGTCCTTTACGATTGTGTGTATTCTGCATTATGATTGTTATTTTAGTGACGAAGCCTCGAATCGAAATGCAGAATACCAAAGTTGCCAAAATGGATAAATTTTCGATTCGAATTGAAATGCAGAATAGGAGTGAATATCTGAGTTTCAGCGAACATTAGCCGACACAAGTTGTTTTTTTTATTAAAGTTATCGAATATTAGGCTAGTACTTCCTTTTAAAAAAGACTTTTCTATAAAATTAAAAACTAATGCAAAATTTTGAATGGCTTCAGTTTTTCCCACCCAAAACATGGCGTCTTTATATACACTTATCACTTGTTGATATTTGACGTTAAAAAACAAAAATTATTTAAAACAAGTAGGGAAGTATAGTCGGGCATGTCCGACCATATAATACCCTACACCATGAGTATATATTTAACATTTTTATTTTTTATAAAGAAACTTTTATGTTGAATATTACCATCAATCCAAAATATTTAAGCAATTTATGGATAAAACTAAAATTTCTAAATAAGGCTTTATATAGGTAAAATATGGGCCGATCCTCGGTAAATTTGGGAAAATGATATATTTTTAAATAACAGTTAGTTTTGTTGAGTTTCATTGCGATACAAATGGTTACAAGACAATTTTAGACGTTTAAGAGATTTTTTGAAGGGGGTTTTGTGTGGGGGCTAGGGTCAAACTTGTATAAAACTTATTTGTGCCAATTTTTAGAGATAGTAGAATATTTGACGTAATTATGGCATAAAATCGGGAGGTACGGTTGTATGGGGGCTAGGTGAAAAAATGGACCTATTTTATCTTGAAAATTGCGGCCTGTACCTTGCGCACAAGGTTTACATGGACAGCCAGACAGACGGACATGTCTTAATCGACTCAAAAAATGATTCTGAATCGATCGGTATACTTAAAGGATGGTATTAGACCAATATTTTTGTATGTTACAAACATCAGCACAAACGTATAATACCCTCCGCACTATAGTGGTGTAGGGTATAAACACTGCCACCAACCACACCTTTATATAAATTAAAACAAAATTGAAAATAATTTTTGAATTATTTTATGTGTAATTTGTTTTAAAAATGTTAAAGCTTTTAAATTATTTTAATTCTTTTACTAATTAAAACAATGATTTGGTATTTTTTAATTAACAATTTAAACAATTAATTAGACACAGAAATAGTTATAAAGTCTTTATTAATTAATTTTTTTTTATTTCTTTTCTTATATTTACAGAAAAAATTTATAGTCAAATTGAAAAGCAAAGATACGATGGCTGGTATAATAATTTAGCACATCCCGATTGGGGTTCTGTAGGTAAGTTTTTGGTTAATAATAATATATATTTTAAAATAATTTTAAATCTAAACATTTTATTAAAATTTTAATCATGAAAACACTTGTCTCATGATTTTTCTTTATAAATATGTGTTAAACATGGAATAATTTATTTTAATTTTAATAAATTAAACCCCTAAGGAATTAAATAGAAAAATAAAAAAACTATTACCTAAACTTTAGATTTAAAATATTCTTCATAAAATTAAATATGTTTAAATAGTGACTAAGAAATTATGCCCTAAACGTGATGAAACAAAATTGATCGTGATCTAATTCAATTTATTGAGAAAAAAATACAAAACAAACATCAAACTGAAATTAACATTTAACGAAATTATTTATTAAATAACTTTTTCATAAAATATCTGACAAATTGCATTTTTAACACTTTCAGATAGTCACTTGGTGCGCAAAGCACCGCCTTCATATTCAGATGGCGTTTACGCTATGGCCGGTTCAAATCGACCCTCGACCAGACGATTGAGTCGTTTGTTTATGGGTGGTCGTGATGGTCTTGGCTCAAAATTCAATCGTACTGCCCTATTGGCCTTTTTCGGTCAAGTTGTAGCCAATGAGATTGTTATGGCATCCGAATCGGGTTGCCCCATAGAAATGCATCGCATTGAAATCGATAAATGTGATGAAATGTATGATAAAGAATGTCGTGGTGATAAATATATTCCGTTTCATCGTGCGGCCTACGATCGCAACACAGGCCAGAGTCCCAATGCTCCCAGAGAACAAATAAATCAAATGACTGCCTGGATAGATGGTAGTTTTATATATAGTACATCGGAGGCCTGGTTAAATGCCATGCGTTCGTTTCACAATGGCACTTTGCTAACCGATAAAAGTGGCAAAATGCCAGTTAAGAATACCATGAGAGTACCGCTATTTAATAATCCAGTGCCGAATGTCATGAAGATGTTAAGTCCTGAAAGATTATTTTGTAAGTAAAAAGATTGAAAAAGCTCTATATTATGAAATTGGATAATAATTAAACTTTTGATAATATTATTTCAGTATTAGGAGATCCCAGAACTAACCAAAATCCGGCTATGCTTTCCTTTGCTATACTCTTTTTACGCTGGCACAATACCCTGGCGCAGCGCATAAAGCGTGCTCATGCCGATTGGACCGATGAGGATATTTTCCAACGTGCACGTCGCATGGTCATTGCCACTTTACAGAATGTTATTATGTATGAATATTTGCCAGCATTTTTGGGTTCTGAAATTCCTCCCTATGAGGGTTATAATCGCGATATACATCCCGGCATAGGTCATATATTTCAAGCTGCTGCCTTCCGTTTTGGTCATACCATGATACCGCCGGGTATTTATAGACGTGATGCTAGTTGTAATTACAAGAAAACACCCATGGGTTATCCGGCTATACGTTTGTGTTCAACTTGGTGGGATTCGAGTGTAAGTAATTCCTTCAATAGAAATTAGTTCTAAATTTTGAATTTCTAAATTTCTTAATTTCAGGACTTTCTCACCGATACCACCATCGAAGAGATTCTAATGGGCCTTTCTTCACAAATATCCGAACGTGAAGATCCTGTACTCTGTTCTGATGTACGTGATAAACTGTTTGGACCTATGGAATTTACACGACGCGATTTGGGAGCCTTAAATATTATGCGTGGTCGTGATAATGGTCTACCAGATTATAATAGTGCTCGAGAAGCTTTCGGCCTGCAAAGACGCAACAATTGGACTGATATAAATCCTGAACTTTTTGCTAAACAACCCGATCTTTTGAATATGTTGATCTCAGCCTACGATAACCAATTGGATGATGTAGACGTATATGTGGGTGGCATGTTAGAATCCTATGGACAGCCTGGTGAATTATTTAGTGCCGTTATTAAGGAACAATTTCAACGTTTAAGAGATGCCGATCGTTTTTGGTTCGAAAATGATCGTAATGGTATTTTTACGAAAGAGGAAATTGAAGAGATCCGTAAAATACGAATGTATGATATTATTGTTAATAGTACCGATATAAATGAGAATGATATACAGGAGGATGTGTTCATGTGGCATGAGGGTGATCCTTGTCCTCAGCCTATGCAGTTAAATGCTACCGAATTAGAACCTTGCACCTATCTAGAGGGTTATGATTACTTTTCGGGTTCGGAGTTGATGTTTATCTATGTTTGTGTCTTCTTGGGCTTTGTGCCCATTCTATGTGCTGGAGCCGGTTATTGTGTGGTCAAACTACAAAATAGTAAGAGAAGGAAATTGAAAATACGCCAGGAAGCTTTGAGAGCACCTCAACACAAAGGTTCAGTAGATAAAATGTTGGCCCGAGAATGGTTGCATGCCAATCATAAGCGTTTGGTTACGGTCAAATTTGGACCAGAGGCTGCCATCTATACTGTAGATCGTAAGGGTGAAAAGCTACGCACTTTCAGTTTGAAAACTGTAGATGTGGTAACTGTTGAAGAATCGGCGCATAATCACATTAAAAAGAAGCCTTATATTCTCTTAAGAGTACCTAATGATCATGATTTGGTCTTGGAGCTAGAATCTTATGGGGCACGCCGAAAGTTTGTTAAAAAACTAGAAGACTTTTTAATTTTACATAAAAAAGAAATGACTTTGGTAGAAGTAAATCGTGATATGATGTTGGCCGGAGCTGAAACTCGTGAAAGAAGACAAAAACGTTTGGAATATTTCTTCCGTGAGGCATATGCCTTAACATTTGGCCTAAGACCGGGAGAAAGACGTCGCAGATCTGATGCCTCTACCGATGGCGAAGTAATGACAGTCATGCGTACTTCCCTTTCGAAAGCTGAATTTGCGGCTGCTCTGGGCATGAAACCCAACGACATGTTTGTTCGCAAAATGTTTAATATCGTAGATAAAGATCAAGATGGTCGCATTAGCTTCCAGGAATTTTTAGAAACAGTTGTTCTCTTTTCACGTGGCAAAACCGATGATAAACTTCGTATCATTTTCGATATGTGCGACAATGATCGCAATGGTGTCATTGACAAGGGCGAACTAAGTGAAATGATGCGTTCTTTGGTGGAAATTGCTCGTACCACTAGTTTGGGTGATGATCAGGTAACCGAATTAATTGATGGCATGTTCCAGGATGTGGGTTTGGAACACAAAAATCATCTCACCTATCAAGATTTCAAACTTATGATGAAAGAATATAAGGGTGATTTTGTGGCCATTGGTTTAGATTGTAAAGGAGCTAAACAAAATTTCCTAGACACTTCAACAAATGTGGCACGCATGACTTCATTCAATATTGAGCCAATGCAAGAGAGACCCCGCCATTGGATGCAAGAGAAATGGGATAGTTATATAACATTTTTAGAGGAGAATCGTCAGAATATCTTCTATCTGTTCTTGTTTTATGTCATAACGATTGTTTTGTTTGTCGAACGTTTTATACGTAAGTTTTGTGGAGTAGATTTTATTGTCACGGATTTTTGAAAAATTTTCTAATTTTTTCAGATTACTCCTTTATGGCTGAACATACGGACTTGAGACATATTATGGGTGTTGGTATTGCCATCACTAGAGGATCTGCGGCTTCACTATCATTCTGCTATTCACTGCTATTACTTACTATGTCAAGGTAATTATTTCGTTATTGTAAATTAAAGAAAAAATTCTCTATGGAAAAGTCATTTGTTAATATATTCCATAGAAAAGTTCTTTGTAAATTAGTTTCTTAAACCAAAGTTCTTTACGAAGGAGTTTTCTATAGAAAAGTTCTTTTAAAGGAGTTTGCTATAGACATTTTGTGTCAAAGAGTTTTCTATAGAAATGTTCTTTGTAAAGGAGTTTTCTTTGAAAAAGTTTTTTGTGAAGGAGTTTTCATATATATACAAGTTTTGTATTGAAAAGTTCTTTGTTAAGGAATTTTCTATTGAAAAATGTTCTTTGAAAAATAATATTTTATAGAAAGGTTCCATGTGATAAAGTTTTTAATAGAGAAGTTTTCTATAGAAAAGTTCTTGTTGAAATAGTTTTCTAAAGAAAAGTACTTTATGAAGAAGTTTTCTATAGAAAAGTTCTTTGAAAGAAGCCTGAAACTTGGGCTACTACTGGATGTACCCATAAATCCATTGGACAGAGTGAAATAGGGTTGGCCCTGACCACATGCTCGACATTTCTTGGGGACGGCACGGACTATACATGAGTAGTAGGCATTGAGCCTTAGTTGTGCCAGAACTACTCTTGCTTTCCGCGGCAGGTTTTCTTCCCTGTCTACTATGGGCGATGGGCGACCTGCAAGTACGACATTCATGCGGTATTCTGCGACCGCGGAATTTATGGCGTCTCTATGAATATCATTCAAAGCTGCTGAATACGAGGACTGATCCAGTGGATCCTGCACATATCTGCATATTTTTTCCTCGTATATACGAAGATCCTTCCTGACATGCCTCGGGGGAGTATCCAACTGTGTTCAAATAAGTATCCAAAACTGTTCAAATAAGGATGACTCCTCCGATGACATCCCAGGAGGAACTGTTTGGTCAACATGACATAATGCCATGTTCCTTGACTGGGAGAACCTTCTTTTCCTCGTACAGGTGATGTTTCGAGGTAATTTGTAGGCAGCCTGTTAAAGTCCTTAGGGCAGCATTTTGGCAGCTTTGAATGTTTCTCCGCTGGGTATCACTGAGCGAAGGTGACCACACTGGAGCAGCATAATTAATAATGTGACCCCCAATATTTTTGGGTGGTGCACGGTCGGAATTTGGGCTCCATTCCGACCATGCCGGTTCATTTCCCGACACCGGGTAATGAACCAGAATGACCCGAATTATTCGGCCAAGAGCAACAACAAAAAAGTTCTTTGTGGAGTTGTTTGCTATAGAAATGTTTTGCGTCAGGGACTTTTCTATAGAAATTTTCTTTGTTAAGGAATTTTCTATTAAAAAATCTCTGAGGAAGAATTTTCTATAGAAAGGTTCCATGAGATAGAGTTTTTAATATAAAAATTCTTTTAAAAGTGTGTTTCTATAGAAAAGCTCATGTTGAAGGAGTTTGGTATAGAAAAAGTTTTGTTTCAAGGAGTTTTCTATTAAAAAGTTCTATATCAAAGAGCTTTCATATATATAATATGTAGTTTTGTATAGAAATATTATTTTTTAAGGAATTTTCTATTGAAAAAAGTTCTTTAAGAAAGAATATTTTATAGAAAGATTCCGTTTGTTGCTGTTTAAATAGAAAAGTTCTTGTTAAAGTAGTTTTCTATGGAAAAGTACTCTAGGAAGGAGTTTTCTATAGAAAAGTACTCTATGAAGGAGTTTTCTAAAGGAAAGTTCTTTGTGAAGTTGTTTGATATAAGTTTTGCGTCAGAGACTTTTCTATAGAAATGTTCTTTGTGAAGGAGTTTTCTAATAAAAAAGTTCTTTGTCAAGGAGCTTTCATATATATACAATGGGGTTTTGTATAGAATTTTCTATTGAAAAAAGTACTTTGAAAAAGATATTCTATAGAAAGGTTCCATGTAATGGAGGTTTTAATAGAAAAGTTCTATATGAAGGAGTGAAAATGAATTTTCTAAAGAAAAGTTGTTTGTGATGAAGTTTTCTAAGGAATAGTTTCTATGTGATTGATTTTTCTATAGAAAAGAGCTTTGTAAGGATTTTTTCTATTAATAACTTCTTCTTCTGAAGTTTTTTTATAGAAAATGTTCCTTTTTAACTAATTTTCAATTAAAAAGTTCTTTAAGAAGGAGTAGAAAAGTTTTAGAGTTCTTTCAGAAGGAGTTTTCTTTCATAGATTTTTTATTTTATTTTTTTTTCATTTAAATAATTTCAAATACAAATTTCTTTTTTTTCATTTCAGAAATCTTATAACAAAACTTAAAGAATTTCCCATACAACAATATATACCGCTGGATTCTCATATACAATTTCATAAAATTGCTGCCTGTACTGCTCTATTCTTTTCGGTGCTACATACAGTGGGTCATATAGTGAATTTCTATCATGTATCCACACAATCACATGAAAATCTTCGATGTTTAACAAGAGAAGTACACTTTGCCTCCGATTATAAGCCTGATATAACATTTTGGTTATTCCAAACAGTAACAGGTATGTTTCACTTACAAATAGTGTTTATAAGGAGTGAGATCGAAAAATTCTTAACACACGTTTTTCATTACATTTTTCAACCAAAGTATTATTTGATTTTTTTTTTTGATCAAGTTACCTTTGAAAAACAT
>NC_060950.1:54805161-54807144 GCF_022045245.1 Lucilia cuprina | reverse complement strand
ACAAAGAACTTTTCTAAAGAAAACTTCTTCACAAAGAACTTTTCTAAAGAAAAATTCTTCACAAAGAACTTTTCTAAAGAAAACTTCTTCTCAAAGAACTTTTCTAAAAAAAACTTCTTCACAAAGAACTTTTATAAAGAAAACTTCTTCACAAAGAACTTTTCTAAAGAAAACTTCTTCACAAAGAACTTTTCTAAAGAAAACTTCTTCACAAAGAACTTTTCTAAAGAAAACTTCTTCACAAAGAACTTTTCTAAAGAAAACTTCTTCACAAAGAACTTTTCTAAAGAAAACTTCTTCACAAAGAACTTTTCTAAAGAAAAATTCTTCACAAAGAACTTTTCTAAAGAAAACTTCTTCTCAAAGAACTTTTCTAAAGAAAACTTCTTCACAAAGAACTTTTATAAAGAAAACTTCTTTATAAAGATTTTTTCTAAAGGAAACTTCTTTACAAAGACATTTTCTAAAGAAAACTTCCTGACAAAGAGTTTTTCTAAAGAAAACTTCCTGACAAAGAAGTTTTCTAATGAAAACTTTTCATAAAGAACTTTTTTAAATAAAACTTTTTCACACAGAATTTTTCTCAAAAAAATTTCTCCTTAAAAAAGTTTTCTTAAGTAAACTTCTTTACAAAAGATCTTTTCTAAAGAAAACTTATTCAAAAGGAACTGTTCTAAGCAAAACATCTTTTCACAAGATCTTTTCTATTGAACACAGCTTCAAAAGAAAACTTTTTTAAAGAAAACTTCTTAACAAAATACTTTTCTTAAGGAAACTTTTTCTCAAAAAGATTTCAGAAAAATTTCTAACATAGAACTTTTTACTGGAATCTCTTTTACAAAGAACTTTTCTATAGGAAATGTTCTCTTCTTTAGAAAACTTTTCATAATGTTCTCTTCTATAGAATGTTAAAAAAAAAGTTTCTCAATCAACTCACCAACATTGTTGTTCTCAAATCGAATTTGTGGAAAAATTGTGTTATAAATATATGAATCTCCAATACATTCGTCACATCCTTCTTCTCAACATCACGCAAAACATCAATAAACCATTCGAAATGTTTGTGAGATGGACATATCCACAAAAAGTATACCTTCTTACAAGCAACACCCGAATAACGATTAGTACTGGTGCCAAATACTAAATCATTTAAAATCGATGCGTAGGGAGTGACACCAATGCCACCACCTACCATAACAGCAACTTCAAATTTATACCAATCCTGATTGCCACCACCAAAGGGGCCCTCTATACGGATTTTAGGCTGATCTTCGGGATTATAGTTGCAAGGATCAAAATAGTTACGCAGTTTCCAAGTCCAGGGACCCTGTGCTTTAATGTGACAACTAAGGAAGTTTTCATGAGGAGCTGAGGTCAAAGTAAAACTATGCATTTCATGAGGTCTAAAGGCAGTGCAGGATAAACGCACCCATTGGCCCGAAAGATATTTTAGATTGGGTGGACGATAGAACTTAATTTTAATAACATCTGAAGGCAGTAGATCGGTTTCAATGACATCCAAAGCCATGTATTTCGTACGCAAAGAAACAATTTTATCTAAAGTATAAATAATGCCAGGACCCAAAAAGAACATCCAAAAACGTGGAGGTCCTGTTAGGCGTGCCAGGCCGTGTATAAGACTTAATATGTAAAGGCCTATATAGAGAGTATGCATATTCCAAAAGAATTTATAGGCCTTTTTACGTATAGTGGGATGGGCAAATACAAATATAATGCACATTATGATAAACAGCAATACACCAGTGGTACCTTTAAAGTAAAATAGAATAAAATTTGTTTTAAGGAGTGAGATCGAAAAATTCTTAACATACATATATGTTTATAAAAAAGAAACCGCTAAACTTACAGCTTTATTTTTTTTTTTATTTGATTCAAAATATTATTACAATTTACAAAAAAAAATATTTTTATAGTTTTAATCACTAGTGATGAAATTTTGAACCCTTTTCGGAAACCCTTCCA